>NC_043704.1:104727413-104798327 GCF_006229205.1 Suricata suricatta | reverse complement strand
GTGCCGAAGGCCGGTTCAAGTTACGTCTTAAGGGGGTTCTTTGTGCCTCTTGAATTTGAATGTCTATTTCTTTTCCCAGATTTGGGAAATTCTCAGTTATAATTTGTTCTAGTATCCCTTCAGGACCTCTCTCTATGTCTTCCTCTTCAGGAATTCCTATGATACGGATGTTGTTCCACTTGATTGTATCACTCAGGTCTCGAATTCTCCTTTCCTGCTCCTGGATCAATTTCTCTCTCTTTTTTTCAGCTTCCTCTTTTGCTATAACTATATCTTCTAATTCACCTATTCTTCTCTCTGCGTCGTCAATCCTTGAGGTTGCTCCCTCCAGTTTATAATTCACCTCACTTATAGCCTTTTTAACTCATCACATTTATTTTCAAAGTGCCTCCTCATTGTCTCAGTTGATTCTTTGATGCTTTTCTGAACCCCAGTGATTAATTTTATGACAAGTTTTTTAAATTCTTGATCCGGTATGTTGTCTAGATCTGCCTTGAGCAGTTCTGTGGCTGTGACTCCCTCCTGGAGGTTCTTCAGGGGAGGGTTCCTTCGTTTTGTCATTTTTGCTATTTTTCTGTCTCTTATCACCTTTAGAAAGCTCGTTGTGCACTGTGCACCTGTTAATATTTCTCTGTTAAAGGAGGCTTATTGACTGTCCAGGGCCTGTCGTTTCAGGAAATATTCTCTTAATGGTGTCTCTCAGTTTCTCTTGTTGTGCCTTTGAATATTTTATTTCCCTACTCAGCAATATTTGGGACTTGCCGTCATGCACACTTTGACTTGTTTCTTGGTGTAGCCCTAAGAAGGAATACAGACAGACAAACACAGAGGGAACAGTAACACACAAACGCACAGACAAATCAAACAAACAAACACATTAAAAGGGGGAAAGAAAATAAAGAGAATGGAGAGGAAAGAGATGAAAAGAGGAGAAGAAAAGAAAAAGTAAAAGGAAAAAAGAAAAAAAAAACTAAAGGGGGTCAGAGACAACAAAGGACAGTGGACAGTCTAAAAGTGTATGACCAGTTGAGGGGAGAGGTAGGGATGAGATATAGGAGAATATATCTGGATTGCAAGAAGGTTAAAAAAAAAAAAGGGGGAAAGGAGAAAGGAACGTAAGGAGTAAACATTTTGAAAAATATAAGTAAAAAAATGTAATAATAATAAAAAATATGTACAGAAAAAGGAGAAAAGAAAAAAGTGAAGAAAAAAAATTATAAACAAAACAAACAAAAAAACAGCAGCTCCCCCTCGTGGATAGGCGTGGTTTGATGTGGTAGGTGTTGGAGGCTGCTCTCAGAGGCTCCTCCTTGGTGTCTGCAGAGATTAGACAGGTGGCACACCAAGCTCTGCTGAACTATGCACTGTAGGCAACTGTAATGGTCCGATCTCCTTGTGTCGTGGTTGAGCCAAGTTGTATTTTCCAGGCCCGCCTCGGTTCAAAGTTCCAGTCCATGCCATTTTATGCTACCAAAGATGAGATGTATTTCCTGTGGTGGCTGGCTTCTTAGGGGGAGGAATCAGTTTGTCTTGGCTCAGGCAGGGATTTCAGTTGCCCTTGCCTGAGGCGAGGTTGCTGCCTGAGGGGAGATGCACAGCAGGAGGTGAAGTGCGCGCTGTCTCAGGCACAACTGCACTGCGGGATTCCTCACCCCCAGAGGGATCGAGATAGCATTGGGGATAGTGTTGGGGGAGGAATGAGTTTCTCTTGGCTTTGCGCAGCTATTGCCCAAGGCGCAGTGTGCTGCCGGAAATGAGCTGTGCACTCCTGGAGCCTGAGTGCGTTCCCACGCCTCCACAACCGCGAACTCCCTGCCCGGATCGCGTAGGTGTGGGGGCTATTTTTTCCCTGTTGGCACCTGGGATTCGGGTTTTGCACAGCCAATGCTGGGGGGGAGATGCACCGTGGCAAAGAGGTGTGTGCTCCCACTCCCAAAACCGAGGTCGAAGTGAGCGCCCCAGACACGGCTGCTGCTGTGGCCACTGACTCCCCGCCAAGATGGCGCAGGGCTGGAGGCTGTTCTTTCCCTTGCGCCACCTGGGTTCAGGATTTGGGCTACCCAGCAGTTATCTATGGAGTGAGCTTCTCTCTCCAAGCGTGGTTAAGCGTTCTTTACCTCTTCCTCAGAGACAGTACTATGAGCGTGTTCAGTCTTTCTGTCCCTTCCCTTTGTCTCTCAGGCTCAGCACGCTTGCCCCGTGTTGGGCTAGGGCTCCCACCTCTCCTGCCCTTCTCGGGCTGGCTCGTTTTCCAGTCTCCCCAGTTCGCACTCACTCACTCAGGTATCTTTGAGGTTGTCTTCTTTCTGGATTCCGTATTTTCTCCTTCCCCTCTTGGAGATGAGAGTAATGTCTGTCTCCGTTCGATAGATGAGGCAGACGAAGTTTACAGAGCTCCCTTCCTCTCCGCCATCTTGGCTCTGAACCTATTCTAAAAGCGTTAAGTTTTTATTCCCCATGTCTTATGTATCTTTTTATCTTGTCAATCCCTTGACTGATTTTTACACATGTAATTGATTTTATTGCTTTTGTGTTCTAACCTCCATACTGATTTATAAGTGATTAATCTACTGTTATCATGTTTGTATTTACCTGTAAAATATTTTTTCCCCTCATTTTTCCAATTCTTTTTCTTTACACTCAAGAATTCCCATTATGGGGCACCTGGGTGACTCAGTCGGTTAAGTGTCTGACCTTGGCTCAGGTCATGATCTTGCAGTTTGGTTCGGGAGTTAAGAGTTTGCATTAGGCTCTGTGCTAACAGCTCAAAACATGGAGCCTGCTTCAGATTCTGTGTCTCCCTCTCTCTCTGTCTTTCCCCTGTTCATGCTCTGTCTCTGTCTCTTTCTCAAGAATAAATAAATATTAAAAAAAAAGAATTCCCTTTAATGTTTCTTGTAAGGCTGGTTTAGTGGTAATGAACTTGGACATTTGTTTGTTGGGAAATTCGTTATCTCTCCTTTTACTCTGAATAATAATCTTTCCAGGTAGAGTATTCTTGGTTTCAGGTTTTTTTTTCTTTCAGCAATTTAAATATATCATGCCACTCCTTTCTAGACAGCAATGTTCCTGCTGAAAAATCAGCTGATAGCAGTGTGGAGGTTTTCTTGTATGTAACACTTTTCTTTCCTCTTGCTGCTTTTACAGTTCTCCCTTTATCACTACTTTGTGCCATTGGTTTAGAGCTCCTTGTGTTAAATTTGTTGGGGGCTCTCTGTGTTTCTTTCATCTTAATGTGCATTCCCTTTCCCAGATTATGGAAGTTGTCAACTATTATTTATTTTTTCAAATAAATTTCTTGTCTCTTTCTCTCTCTTCTCATTTTGAGTTAATTTTTGTATATGGTGTAAGATAAGTGTCCATCTTCATTATTTTGTATGTGGGTATGGTTTTCCCAACATTTATTGAATAGACTATCATTTTCCCATTGTGTAGTCTTGTTAACATTGTGAAAAGCTTTTGGCCATATACACAGGGGTTTATTTCTGTACTCTCCATTCTTTTCCATTATTTTATGTGACTGTCTGTATGCCAATACCATATCGCTTTGATTACTATAGCTTTGTGATATGTTTTGAAATAACAAGTATGAGGCATTCAGCTTTGTTCTTTTGCTAAATTGTTTTGGGTATTTGGGGTCCTTTGAGGGTGAAAATCAATTTTAGAATTTTCCTGTTTCTGTGAAAAAGAAACTTTGGAATTTTGGTAGTATTTGTGTTGCATCTTTTGATACCTTTGGTAGTAATAACATTTTAACAATATTAAGTCTTCCCATACCATGAATGTGGGTTTTTTTTTTATTGTGTTATCTTTAATTTTTTTTAAGCACTGTTTTGCTGTTGAGTTTGTGTGTATAAGATTTTTGCTTCCTTGGTTAAAGTTTATTCCTAAGTTTTATTTTTTTAATGCTAATATAAGCGAAATTGTTAACTTTTTTTTTAGTTTGCTCCCTGTTAGTGTAAAGGGACAACTGATTTTTGACCATTGATTCTGTATCTTGCAGCTTTATTGAACTTATTTATTCTTTCAGTGTGTGTGTGTGTGTGTGTGTGTGTGTGTGTGTGTGTGTAATTTTAGGATTTTCTACATTTAAGACCATGTCATTATGCCATGTGAAAGTCACAATTTTATTTTCATTTCCAATTTGGAAAGGAATTTTACTTTTTATTTTTTTCTTCTTGCCTAATTGTTCTGGCTAGGAATTCCAGTGCTATGGTGAATAGAAGTGGGGAGTGTAGACATCCTTGTCTTGCTGCTGATCTTTAAGGAAAAATATTCAGTTTTTCACTGTTGAGTATAATGTTAGCTCTGGGCCTTTTGTACATGAACTTCATTATATTGAGGTACTTTCCTTTAATTGTTGATTGCTTTTCATGAAAAGATGTTTAATTATGTTAGAAAATTTTGTTCATCAGTTGAGATGATTATGTGTTTTTTGTTCATTTTGTTATGTGGTATGTTACACTTGATTTTTGTATATTAATGATTCTTATATTCAAGGGACAAAACCCATTTGTTTATGCTGTATAATTTTTTTTTTGTTTTTAAAGATATGTTTATTTTTGAGAGAGAGAGAGAGAGAGACGGATAGTATGAGTGGGGGAGGGGCATAGTGAGAGACGCAGAATGTGCAGTGGGCTCCAGGCTCTGAGCTGTCAGCACAGAGCCCAATCCAGGGCTTGAACTCACGAGTCGTGAGATCATGACTTGAGCAGAAGTCAGATGCTCAACCAACTGAGCTACCCAGGTGCCTCTGTATAATTGCTTTAATATGCTGCTGAATTTGATTTGCTAGTACTTTTGTTTTTTACATCAATATTCAATGTAGATAGTAGTCTGTAGTTTTCTTGTATTATCTTTGTCTGGCTTTGGTATCAGGGTAATAATGCTGGCTCATAAAATGAGTTTGGAAGTGTTCCCTCCGTTTAATTTTTTTGGAAGAGTTTCAGAGAGATTGGCATTAATTCTTATTTAAATGTCTGCTAGAATTCTCCAGTGAAACCATCTGGTCCTGGGTTTTTATTTTTTGTGAGGTTTTTGATTACTGATTCATTCTCTTTTCCTTGCTAGAGATCTGTTCAGATTTTCTATTTCTTCATAATTTAGTTTTAATACTAGACTGTGTATTTGTAAGAATTTATCCATATTTTGTTTGTTATCCAATTTGTTGCTGTGTAATTATTCATAGTAGTCTCATAATCCTTTTGATTTCTTTGATATCAGTTGTAATTTCTCCTTTTTCCTGTCTGATTTTAGTTATTTGAGTCTTCTTTTTTTCCTTAGTTGAGCTACTTAGGGGCTTGCCAATTTTGCTGGTCTTTTCAAGAAAGTGACTCTTAGTTTTGTTGACTTTTAATACTATTTTTTAATACTTTATTTCATTACTCTGGTCTAATCTTTATTGATCTCTTCCTTTTGCTAAGTTTTAGTGTAGTTTGTTCTTTTTCTAATTCCTTGTGATGTAAAGTTAGGTTGTTAGTTGGAGATCTTTCTTCTTTTTAAATATGGGCATTTTTTGCTATAAACTACCCTCTAAGGATTGCTTTTCTTATAACCACAGGTTGTGGTATGTTGTGTTTTCACTGTCACTTGTCTCAAGATATTTTTCTAATTTCCCTTGTGATTTCTTCTTTGGCCCCTTGGTTTTTCAAACATATGTTGTTTAAATTCCACATATTTATGGATTTGCCAGTTTTTCTGTTGCTATATATTTCTAGTTTAATTTGACTTGGTCAGAAAAGATACTTTACATGGATTTCAGTCTTACTGTATTTATTACGGCTTGTTTTGTGGCCTAACATATGATCTGTTCCGGAGAATGTTCAATGTGTGTTTGAGAAGAACGTGTGTTCTGCTGCTGTTGGGCGGGGTGGTCCCTGTAAGTCTCTCCCGTCCATTTGGTCTATAGTGTTGTTCAGGTTCTCTGTTTTCTTATAGACCTTCTGTCTCCTTATTTTCTCCATTATTGAAAAGTAGAGAATTGAAATTGATTTATCATTGTGTTACTCTGTTTCTTCCTCCTCTATTGTCAATGTTTGCCGTATATATTTGAGTATTCTAATATCAAATGCATATATATTTACAATTGTTATATCTTCTTGGTGGATTGGCTCCTATTAGTATATAATGTCCTTTCCTGTTTGTGACAATTTTTGACTTACTCTATTCTGTCTGATAGAAATATGTCAACCCCTACTTTCTTCAGGTTACTGTTTGCATGAAATATTTTTTCCATCCTTTCATTTTCAATGATTTCTGTCTTTATATCTAAGATGAGTTTCTTGCAAACAGCATATAATTGCATCTTGTTTTCTTACTCCATTCAGGTAGTCTGTATCTTTCCTTTAAAGAGCTTAAGCCATTTACATTTAAAGAAATTACTGATATAGGAAGATTGTTGGCCATTTTCTTAGCTTTCTGTCTATCTTGTAGCTATAATTTGTCTCTCTTTCCTCTCTTGGAGCTTTCCTTTGTGTTTTGTTGTTATTTTTAAATTAAAAAATTTTTAACATTTATTATTTTTGAGAGAGAGAGTGAGAGTGAGAGTGAGAGTGTGTGTAAGGGGCAGAGAGAGAGGGAGACACAGAATCTGAAGCAGACTCCAGGCTCTGAGCTGTCAGCACAGGGCCCACTGTGGGTCTTAAACTTGTGAACTGTGAGATCATGACCTGAGCTGAAGTCAGATGTCTAATCAGCTGAGCCACCCTGGTGCCTCTATATCTTGTATTAACATGATTTGATTCCTTACTTACTTTGGTGTGTTTTCTATAAGTATTTATTTTTTTGTGGTTATTATGGAACTTACATAAAACGTTAAAGTTAGAAAAATCTGTTTTAAGCTGAGAACTTAATTTTCGATATGGAAACTCTAACTCTTTTACATCTGCCTATCCTATTTTTATTGTCACAGATTGCATCTTAATATATTGTGTATCTATTTTTTTCTAAGTTTTTAAATTTATTTTTGAGAAAGAAAACAAGCAGAAGAGGGGCAGAGAGGGGGCGGGGCCGAGGATCTGAAGTGGGCCCTGTGCCAACAGCAGAGAGCCTGATGTGGAGCTTGAACCCACGAACTGTGAGACCATGACCTGAGCTGAAGTTGGATGCTTAACCAACTGAGCCATCCAGGTGCCCCTGTTGTGCATCTATTAACCTAGTTTTATAGTTATTCATTTTTTAAAGATTTTATTTATTTTTTTTAGAGCAGTTTTAGGTTCATAGCACAATTGAAAGGAAGGTATAGATATTTCTCATTATGTCCTCTGTCCTCACACATGCATACGCTTATTATCAGTATCCTCTACTCCAGAGGGGAACATTACATTACAGAGTATAATCACCCAAAATCCATAATTTGTATTGGGGTTCACTCTTACTGTTATATATTCTTGGGTTTTGACAAATGCATAATGACTTGTATCCATCAT
Source organism: Suricata suricatta (assembly GCF_006229205.1). Lineage (NCBI taxonomy): Eukaryota > Metazoa > Chordata > Mammalia > Carnivora > Herpestidae > Suricata > Suricata suricatta. The sequence goes on along the minus strand of NC_043704.1, from coordinate 104,790,900 downwards.
TATAGCTTCTTACAGAGTAATTTCACTGCTCTAAAATTCCTCTGCCTATTCACCCTCCTCCTATACCCAGACAGCATCTGGCAACACTGATCTTTTTGCTGTCGTCTTAATTTTATTTTTTCCAGAATGTCATATAGTTGGAATCATATAGTATGTAATATTTTCAGATTGGTTTCTTTCACTTAGTAATATGAAGCTAAGATTCCTTCATGTCTTCCATGGCCTGATAGTTCATTTCTTTTTAGTGTTACGTAATGTTCCATTGTTTGGATATACCACAGTTTATCTGTTTATCTACTGAAGCATATCTTGGTTTCTTCCAGATTTGGCAGTTATGAACAAAGCAGCTATAGATAAATGTGTGCAGGTTTTTGTGTGAACATAAGTTTTCAGCTCTTTTGGGTAAATTCCAAGGAGCATGACTGCTGGATTATATGGTAAGAATATGTTTAGCTTTGTAAGAAACTGCCAGACTTTGTTCTAAAGTGGCTGTTCCTATTGCTCCATAGCCTCACCAGCATTTGGTCTTACTACTGTTCCAGATTTGGGCTATTTTAATAGGTTTTCAGTGTTAGTTCATTATTACTTTAATTTGCATTTCCCTGATGACATATGATGTGAAAGATCTTTTCATATGCTTATTTGCCATCTGTATATCTTCTTGTTGAGTTGTCTCTTAAGGTCTTTGGCCCATATTTTATTAGGGCTGTGTTTTTTATTGTTGAGTTTTAAGAGTTCTTTGTATATTTTAGATGACACTCCTTTTATCAGATGTGTCTTTTGTAAATATTTTCTTCCATTCTGGGACTTGTTTTGTTATTCTCTTGATACTCTCTTTTGCAGATCATAAGTTTTTAATTTTAATGACGTTTAGCTTATCAATGATTTCTTTTATGGATCATGCCTTTGGTGTTTCACTACCATATCCAAAGTCATCTAGGTTTTCTTCTATGTTATGGGGATTATATAGTTTTGTGTTTTATACTTAGGTCTGTGATTCATTTTGAGTAATTTATATTTTTTTAATTCTCAAATTAGTTAACATACAGAGTAGTCTTGGCTCCAGTGATTCATCACTTACATATAACACCCTGTGCTCATCCCAACAAGTGTCCTCCTTAATGGCCATCATGCATTTAACCCACCCCCATCAACCCATTTTGTTCTTTGTATTTAAGAGTCTTATGGTTTACCTCCCTCTCTGTTTTTACCTTATTTTTCCTTCTCTTCCCCTATGATCATCTCTTAAGTTTCTCAAATTCCACGTATGAGTGAAATCATGTGGTATCTTTTCAAGAATGGAAACCAGTTTTCATTCCCACCAGCAGTGCAAAAGGGTTCCTCTTTCTCTGCATCCTTGCCAACATCTGTGGTGGTCTGAGTTGTTTATTTTAGCCATTCTGACCGTTGTGAGGTGGTATCTCATTTGGTTTTGATTTCTATTTCCCTGATGATGAGTGATGTTGAGCATCTTTTCATGTGTCTGTTAGCCATCTGGGTGTCTTTGGAAAAGTGTCTATTCATGTCTCCTGCCCATCTCTTCACTAGATTATTTGTCTTTTGGGTGTTGAGTTTGGTAAGTTCTTTGTAGATTTTGGATACTAACCCTTTATCTGATATGTCATTTGCAAATATCTTCTCCCATTCCATCAGTTGCCTTAGTTTTGTTGGTTGTTTTCTTTAATGTGGAACAGCTTTTTGTCTTGGTGAGATCCCAATAGTTCATTTTTGGTTTTATTCCCCTTCACCAGTCAGTCTGACAAGAGAATCTGGGGACTTCTGAAGCCTTTTTCTGGAGCTTGCACCTTTTCTAGAGTTATGCATGTAATTTTCCCATTTTGAATTTTTCTGACTTTTTTCCCAGGAGTTTGTAATCTCTTGCTCCCTCTGGTGTGTGTCTGTGGCATCTCAGGTTCTCGGATGCTACAGCAACAAGCAGCCCAGTTCTCCTTTTTGTCAGTGGCCCCCAGGCATCCACAGTATATGCTGGTTTTCCATTAGCATTCTGAATTGGACAAGATGTATATCTTTCTCTAAAAAAGTCTCTGAAAATCTGGAACACTGGACACTTGCTTCACTGTTTTTCCTGAGGTAGATACTTCAAATGTAGGGACCCTTTTCTGGTTGTGCTCAGCCGTGTTGGCCATTGTTTGCTGCAACATAGGTTCACTGTTTCCCAGCAAGCCGCCGACTCTCTTTTGCTTTCAGCAGATCGAGTCTGCCATCCAAACTGTGCTAGTTCTGGGGCACCCCAGTGGCTCAGTCGGTTAAGCGTCTGACTCTTGGTTTTGGCTCAGGTCATGATCTCACAGCTTCATGGGTTTGAGCCCCACAGTCACCGGCAGCACAGAGCCTGCTTGGGATTCTCTCTCTCCTTCTCTTGCTGCCCCTCCTCCACTCATGCTCGCTCGCTCGCTCTCTCTCTCTCTCTCTCTCTCTCTCAAAATGATAAAAAAAAAAAAAAAAAGAACTGTGCTGGTTCTGTTAGTGTACTGAATCAGGAAAGACAAAACCATTCCCTTGGGTAACCCTCTGAAAAGCTGGAATGTTGGATGCATGCTGCACTTTTTTCTATCCCCAAACCTTCCACAGAAGAAGTGAGAAGCCAAGCTGAGTTATGCCAGCTTTGAGGAGGGGGCGTTGTGGATGCAGTGCTGGCTTTCTTATCCATTTCAGTGTAACTGTTCTTGGCTTTGCAGTCAACTGGGGAACTGTAATTTTGTTTCTAGAGTTCTCATCAAGTTTTTTTGGCCTCTATATTGTTTTTATGTTGTGTCTGCAGGGTGAGCTGGGGTTGGGATTTTCTATTCTACCATCTTATTGATGTCATTCTAAAATTATTTTTTGTGTATGGTGTGAAATATGGGTAGAGGTTCCTGTTTTTCCATATGGTGGTCTAGCACCATATTTAAGAAAATTTCATTTTCTTTTTAATTTTTTTTAATGTTTATTTATTTTTGGGAGACAGAAAGACAGAGCATGAGTAGGGGAGGGGCAGAGAGAGAAGGAGAGACAGAATCGGAAGCAGGCACTAAGCTCTGAGCTGTCAGCACAGAGCCCAACGTGGGGCTCGAACTCAAGAACTGTGAGATCACTACCTGAGTCAAAGTTGGCTGCTTAACTGACTGAACCAGCCAGATGCCCCAAATTTCATTTTTTTACAGGGTAATCTTGGTGCCTTGTCAAAACATGAAATTTTAGCATTAGCTTGACAATTTCTTCCAAAGGTCCTCCTGAGATTTTTATAGGGAGTTAATTGAACTAGTAGAATAGGAGAATCAACAAATCAAGTCTTCCAGTCTACAAACATGGTATATCACTCCTGCTTTTTGGGTTTTTTACTTACCTCAGTGTTTTATAGTTTTTAATATAGCAGTCTTGTACATCTTTTGTTACATTTACTTTTAATTTTCTTGACAGTATTGAACCTAGGGATTAGTTTTAATTTCTATTTTCTAATATTTTGCCATCAATGTATAGATGTATAATTTGATTCTTATATATTATTTGTTTTGTACAAGGTATATCTTATGCATTTTTGGGTTTTTCAAGTCTTGTAACCTTGCTACTCGAATTAGATCAAGTGGATATTTTTAATATGCCTTAGGATTTTCTGTGCAGTCATGTTACATGAAAATTGAGACAGTTTTGTCTTAAAAAAATTTTTTTTTAATGTTTGTTTTTGAGAGAGCGAGACAGAGGAGGGAGAAGGACAGAGAGAGAGGGAGACACAGAATTCGAAGCAGGCTCCAGGCTCTGAGCTGTTAGCACAGAGCCCAGACTTGGAGCTCAAACTCACAAACCACAAGATCATGACCTGAGCCGAAGTCAGAGGCTTAACTGACTGAGCCACCCAGGCGGCCTGAGACAGTTTTGTCTTCTTTCAACTGTCTGTCATTTATTCAGTTTCCTTTTCTCTGTGCATTTTCTAAGATTTCTAGTTTACTCTTGCAGAAAAGATTATGCATCTTTGCTATTTTTTCTCTTAGGAAGAAAGTCACCTTCAAATTTGAAGTTAGCTATTAGTAACTTTTGCTACGACCCTTTATAAACCTCTAGAAGAATATTCTATATTTCTTGTTAGCTGTGATTTTTTTTGCAACAGTGGGTATTAATTTTTGTCAAATATTTAATTATGGCTTAGTTTATAAGAAATTTTCATCATTTTAGTTCTTACTCATGTCTTGATTTCTTTAAAAAATTTTTTTAAAACTATTTATTTATTTTTGAGAGAGAGATGGGGCAGAGAGAAAAGGAGACAGCATCTGAAGCAGGCTCCAGACTCTCAGCTGTCAGCACAGAGCCTGACGCAGGACCGGAACTCAAACTGTGTGATCATGATATGAGCCGAAATCCGACACTTAACCATCTGACCACCCAAGCAGCCCTCTTGATTTCTTTTCTAACTTTGCTAGTGGGCTTTTTTTCCCCCCTCACATGGAGCTAAAGTAATGGTATAAATTGCATTTTGTCTGACAACCCATTGAGTTAGATTTAGGTATAATTTATGCCTTCCCAGACAAAGATTTCCTGTTATTATTGACTCTCTGGGCTTTTTGGCATGAATCTTTTTTCTTAAGAGAGAGATATTTTGGGGGCACCTGGGTGGTTCTGTCGGTTAGGCATCTGACTGTGGCTTAGGTTCATGGTTAAAGCTCTGCATCAGGCTCTGTGCTGATAGCTCAGAGCCTGGATCCTACTTTGGACTCTGTGTCTCCCTCTCTCTGTTCCTTCCTCACTCATGCTCTGTTGATCTCTCAGAAATAAACATAAAAAATAATTTAAAAAGAGATAAATTTTTATTTGGATTCAAGAAGTCAAATTGAAGACTTTCTTGTGTGATGTGAACTGATTTTTTAAAAATTATGCATCCTCATTATATATGTAGGGACATAATACATATTTTCAAAGGGAACTTATAATATTTTCACATTTCATTCATTTATATTAGATTTTTAGAGTAATTATAAATATGTATAAAATTGCTAGTGTTTTTTCATGTATACTGCAGTTATTGTATGTAAACTATTCCATATATTGTAAACACAGGAATGACATTTGTAATCAGCCATTTCTTTAATGAATAGTTTTGTTTCATTTCTTGTTTTTCTCTTTCATGCTGCAGATATTACTGTGTACACGGATATTGGCACTTTATTCTATCACTAGACTTGGAGAGTTAACATAAATTTGGAGGAATTGGTGAATTCTAAAATATTTTTTTCCTGTTCCATAACGTGTAATTTTTTGATTGTCCTTTCTCTGTAATTTCTTTTCCCCTCAATGAGATAGAAGTTTCTAACTAGAAGAAACATTTAGACTATGTGGAGTGATGATAAGCACACCACATGTGTGTGTGCATGCACGCACACATCCACTTACACACATACATAGAGGAAACAAAGAATAAGATAATTTAAATCTCTTGTATCTTTTAGACTACAAGTGTGCAGGGTGTTAGAGAAGAGGGGGATTACTACATATTAGAGAAAATTAGTAAAAGTTTCATTAAGAATGTGGAATTATAAATAGAATAAGAAATATTTATTAATTGGAAATAGTGTGATATAATTTCTGAAAATGCATTTATCTAATAAAATAGTATGTTGAAAGTACTTTGTAAAGCCCAGTAAAAGTGTTAGTGTTTTTTTAGAAAAAAATTCATTTTTCTGATGTACTACAGTGTATTTCTGAGTTTGCTTTTATCATATTTTATTTAATAGATTTAAAAAATATATTTAATTTTCATATTCTTAATGCTGTGATTATCTATTGAAGCAACAAAGGACAGCATTTCTTATATTTTAACTTTTTCTGGTGTCCTTTTCTGAGTATTAAGGAGAAAAATTATACTTTATTTTATCAATGTAGTATCCCTGTTATTTTTTCAACTTGAATAATGCTGAAGTCTTTAAATTAAAGAAATTAGATTAGCCTCTTTAAAATTGTAAGAATGCTACTTCATACAAAAGAGGTTAATCAAATGATCTTTGTTCACATGATGAAATCTAAGTAGTAAATATCTGGGAATCCCAATTAATTTTTTACTGGGTGATCTCTTCTTATTTTTGTGATGTTTCCTTTTCCCCATACACTACATGTATTACATTGCTTTGTTGAATTTTACACGTTTTTCTAATCAGTGAATGAAATCAGAATGCCTTCAGAATTCATTTATTTGTAATCTTTTGGTTTGTCCATGAATCAAAAGAAATCATTGGTGACTCCATTAGGAAACTATTGGAAATATAAAATCATATTATGCCGACTTTGGCTTATGTTTAAACTTAAGTGTAAATTTTGTATTTGGAAATTCTGTAGTTTTAAAATGAGTAGAGTTTGATTTCTAGAATATATGGGTATCTAGAAAATAGAAAATAAGATGAGAATCTTTTTAATCAAAATATTATGACTTTTACATATATTTTATTTATTTTCATTTTGATGATTTTCGGTGAACACAGGAAATATCCTTTTCATATACAACACAATATTAAAAAAACTAACTCATCATTTAAAGTTTAAACTACCCATGAAACAGTTGTTGAACTTTCAGTTGGAAAGCATTTTAGTGAAAACATTATAACATCTAATTATGAAAATTATAGAAGTGATCCAAATAGTTGATTTTCTATTTTCATTTTATTCCTTTATTAACCCACTGATCTTTATTTTGTCTTATATCTGAAAATAAGAACAAAATGTGTGCTTGTACAGCAATTATTTTATTGAGGATACATCTTAAAAGTCAAGAAGTGAAGCTGCTTGGTAATGCTATAAATTTAAAACTGTCCTACAGCAAGACAGTACAATGCAAATATGACTTAATAAGATCACAAACTGAATTTCAGTGAAACAACCAAGATTTACATTAAATTAGGAATTTTAAAACTGATTTAGTTTGTTTTACTGAGCATTTGCTTAATAACATTTTGCCTTCTTGCAATCTTTTTAAAGACAATAATTCGTCTGTGAAATGCAGGCACATCCTCAGTAGAAAAATTGAAAGCAACAGCTCACTTTCTGAAACCACACATATAGCGATATAAAGAAATATTTCAGCTCTACAAAATTTAATAAATCATCCCATTTCCTAATTTGATCATATTAGATGCTGATGTGGAAGAAGCATTTCAAATACCATCTCCTCATTAATAAACATCAGTCTGGGGAATAGAATGGAATACTTATGCAGAGATGTCACAGTTACTGTTTCTTAGTTTACTAAGTGGAACAGGTTGATGTGATACTGGGTGCTATTTGTCAATGTCTTGTTAAAATGGTTTGGGTCGAGTTATGGAGTCCAGAAAGACGGCGGCTGATAAATCAAAAGTGGATTGAGTGGACAGGAGGCAGTGATTGATACTGTGACAGGATATGAAGAAAGGAACCTTGATACAAGCATGCATGATATTGAATATGAGAAGGAAAATGGCCCTGGAGTATGGATATTATTCAAGGAAATGAGAATAATAATATCAGCCTGGAAATATTGCCAGGTGAAGATTAGAATAGTCTTTATTAGAGCATAATACTTTGTCGGAATGGTTCGGGGTGAAATTATGTAAAAATTTATGTGAGAATATTTTCACCTATGTCTGAAGACTCTTTAATGATTGAGATTGCTTAAGGTAGTTTTAGCCTTGTTTTTCCAGACTAATTCTTAAACCATTTGTTTATAGACATCCTAACTTCCAGTAAAATTAAAACATTTTTTAATTTTAGATTAACTTACAAAGCATTTACCTTTACATCTTGATTTTATAGAATTATGTATTCAGAGACTGAACTTGTGTGTATAAATAGTATTTTCTATCCATTTAGTTTTGACTTCTAAAATTACATTGTTCACTGTAAATGAGAAATCTGCACTGCTCAGTTTTCAGCATGTTTTAGTCATTTTGAATGGCAAATTAAAGATCTCTGACAGATGAGTTATTTCACAAAGGTCAAGACTATATATACTGAGTTTTCTTTTATTGAATTATCAGTAAAATATTAGTAGAGGTCAGGGAGTCCTTGGTCGGAATCTTTTGATTAGTTTGACTATTGTCCTTGAAAGTAGGAGGAACTTTCCTTTGCTTCCTCACTGGAACTGTTCTGTATCTGACACTGGTAGAATAAGAAAGGTTCTTTGAAAAGGTATTCAATTAACTTTTAATTGTATAGTGTATGAGACATAAAGAGATGTGGAGTTACAAGTAATTATAATGATGACATATGATTCTTATGTACAATGTCTCCTCTTAAGAACTTACACCTTATGGTGCAATTTTTGTTAAGTATGTAATAGAAAACATTTGAATGAGGCATTGCTAATAAATATTCAGGTACTGAAACTAGTAGTGATGAATTTGTTGATAATTTTTTCTAGCTCTTTATAAAAATTCTAATAAATGTATGTAGTATTCCTGGATTCCTCAAAACTAATTTAATTAGATTAAAGTTGTTATTTTGGAGGTTATCACCTCAACATTTGACGAACTAATATCATTAATAGGCTAAATAACATAGTTTGGAACTTTTTTATTTTTACTTAGGTAAAGCTGGTATATAATGTATTAGTTTTAGGTGTACAACATAAGGATTTGATATTTGTATATACTGAAAAGTTACTACCACCGTAAGTTACCATTCTTCACCATACAGTTGACCCTCTTCACCCATTTCACTGCCACCCCAACCCTCTACCACTCTGGTCACTACCAATCTGTTTACCTTATCTGTGAATTTTGTTTTGTTTTGTTTGTTCATCTGCCTTATTTTTTAGATTCCAAATATGGTATTTGTCTTTCTCTGTCTGACTTATTTCACTTAGCATTATGCTCTTGAGGTCCATCCATATTGTTGCAGATGGCAAGATTTCATTCTTATAGCCGAGTAGTATTCTAGTATATGCCACATTTTCTTTATCCATTCATTTTTGTTGGACATTTAGATTATTTCCATTTCTTGGTTATCCTAAGTAATGCTGCAGTGATCATAGGGGTGTATATACCTTTCTAAATTAAGTGTTTTTGTTCTTCTTGGGTAAATACCCAGAAGTGGGATAGCTGGATCATAGAGTAATTATGTTTTAATTTTTGAGGAATGTAAGTTCTTAACTGTACTGTTTACTACCACAAGTTGTTTATTTGGGGCCCAGAATGTGATTCTGAATATTTGAAGGGGAAAAGTAATTAGTCTTGTTCAAATTATAGAATACATTTTTATAGTTTTCTGGAGTTTTTCTTCCAATTCATTTTTTATATAGAAGCCAAAATGCATTTTGCTGGTACTTTTATTTCAGTGGTTTAGAATATAGTCTAAAATGTTGAGGAGGCCTGAAGTCCTCTGTGATCTGGTTTGACTGGCCTTTTAACTACCTTTCTTTTTTCCCCCTCTCTTTTCTTTCTTTTTTTTCTTTCTTAATGTTTATTAATTAGAGAGCAAGAGAGAATGAGCAGGGAGGGGCAGAGAGAGACAGAGAGAGGATCCCAAGGAGGTTCCACACTGTCAATGAAGAACCTGATGTGGGGCTCAATCTTATGACTGGGACATCATGACCTGAGCCAAAGTCAAGAGTCACACACTTAACCAACTGAGCCACCCAGGTGCCCCTATAGAATGTTTCTTTTTTTTGTGGGCAAGAGAGAGTGTACCTGCAAGTGGGAGGGGGTCAGAGAGAGTCAGTCACCTCTTAATAATCATGGTCATACATATAGTTTCTCTGCAGTTCTCGTTTCTCTCTCAGGACCCTTGAAAATGTGGTTGCTTCTGCTTGAAATGTTATTTTCTCTCTCTGTGTCCCCTGTTCATCTTTTAGATCTTTGCTTAAAGGCATTTTTATGGATGGCCTTCTCTGTCCACCCAGATGTGGATATGTTCTCCCATCGTATGCTGTACTCAGAGTTTGTAATCCAGGATTTTACCCAACATGGTAAAGCTGATCCTAGTTAGTGTTATAGAAGCAGGAGTATGTACTCAGTGTTACTAATTTTCAACTTGTGGATTGAACTTTAAGCTGTCCTCATCTCTACAATGAATATTGAACTCATTCCAGTTTGAATGTTGCTAAATTATATGAGAATAAATTTCATGATGTATAAGTCACTTAAAAACTTTTTAAAAATCATTTTTCACTGTTGACTTTTTTAAAAAAAACTAATGGACAGGCCTGCTGTTAGGCCGTGTTACCATGTTCCAAAAGAATAAGTAAACATACTTCAAGGAACTGAATATTTACTCACATTGACATTGAACTTATGAACTGTGAGATCATGACCTGAGCTGAAATCAACAGTCAGACACTTAACCCATTGAGCACCCAGGCATCCTGTATTGGAAAGCCCCATAAGAGCTTAATTAATCCTTTTATTAAGAGAAGTGGCTCTGAGGGCCTGAAGAGGTGTGGATGCAGACTTTTTAGGGGTAGAAAGTTATTTTAGACTACTTCTTTTAGATGAAGAAGCTGAGAAGTTTAGAGTTTAGAGAAGTTAATGCCAAAGTAGTAGCAGCAGAAATGGTTCCCTAAGTGTGTGGTGGTTTTCTGGCTTCTCTTCTCACAAGATTCCTCCCCCCTCCCCAGTTTTAAAATGGGTGTAGATTATGCAGGATCAAGATAGGAAGTGAGAGGGGCACCTGGGTGGCTCTCTATTAAGCTACTGACTCTCAGGTTTGGCACAGGTCACTATCTCACGTTTCATGAGTTCGAGCGCTGCACTGGGCTCTGTGCTGACAGTGCGGAGCCTACTTGGGATTCTCTCTCACCCTCTCTCTGCCCTCCCCTGCTCACTTTCTCTGTCTCTCTTGAAATGAAAGAATAGACTTTAAAAAAATCAAAAAAGGAAGTGACAGACTTCTGGAGGAGCAAAAGTTGGGACAGCATTGTTCTTGGACAGATAGTCTCAGAGGGAGCTGTCTACTTAGGGATAAATGGAGTGTAAAATGAACATTGCACAAAATAAGTACAAAGGGTTATCAACTTGTTTAAAAACTTCTCTGTTTTTGTAAGGACACAGTTAAAGAAATGTGTGTTGTTTCTTTATTTATCTTAGGTAGTACATATTTATAAAATTTACCCAAAATAAAGATGAAGTTTACACTATGGGTCTAGCCATGGATGCAGTAAGATTTTATTCGGTTCACTATTTATTTTTATTAATATGTCTTCAATTGGAACCAGTAGCAGTTTTACATTGATATTCAAAACAGACGGATTTTTAAAAATTATTTATTTATTTATTTTGAGAGAATACGAACAGGGGAGAAGCAGAGAGAGAGGGAGAGCAAGAATCTTAAGCAGGCTCCGCGCTTAGCATGGCTCAGTCTCATGACCCTGAGATCATGACCTGAACCGAAATCAAGTCGGACCCCTTAACTGACTGAGCCACCCAGGCACCTCAGAATAGATGGATTTTTAATTAATCGTGTGGAGTTAATGAGATTATTTTAAAAACAGAGTACTTTTGGTATTTAAATAAAAACTTAAAAACAAACAATACAAAAAAAGTAACAGGAGGTTTATGTTTCCTTCATACATTTGGTATCAAATCTATCATCTGTTTATAATTCAATTGTGAGAAGCCAATACAGAGACATTTGATTTGTTAAAGAATTTTGGGTGCCAGGTCAGTCTCTAAAATTCTGTATATGACAATCACATTAATGTAAGATACCTCTCGCATATTTATTTTTAAATTAATGATGCAGGGCATCCCAGTGGTTTTAGTAGTTTCGTATTTCTTACTTTTTGTATGCTTTATGCTAAAACAGTTCATCTTTTTCTGATATATGAGGTATTCTTTTGGTTTTAAATAAAATATTGATTTACAAAAAAAAAAAAACCCAAAAAAACCCAAACCCGCCCCCCCCCCCCACAAAAACCTTCCCTGAGATCAAGAGTTGAATGCTGTACTGACTGAGCCAACCAGGTGGCCCTCAAGTTTTCATTCTTTCTTTAGTTTTTTGAAGTCTATTATTTTGAGGGGGAGAGAGAGCCTGCGTGTGCACGAGAGAGCAGGGGAAGGGCAGAGAAACAGGGAGAGAGAGAGAGTCAGTGAAGAGCCTGACGCAGGATTTGATCTCATGATCTGTGAGATCACGACCTGAGCCAAAATTCAGTCAGAGGCTTAACCATCTGAGCCACCCAGGCATCCCTCAAATTGCTTTTAAATTAAGGTTTTTTTAGGTTGATAACAATAATCCAAAGTGGCAAAACGTGAACTATTAAGTATTAGTCATGAAATTCTAGTTTTGAATAAAGTTCAAGTTTTGAGTAAAAGATTCACTGATTCACATTGAATGAAAGATTTTATGTAGTTCCTGTAGTTTTGGGTCAGTTAAGTAAATAAGTGCTATCCTCTTTGGTACTTTCCTTTAAGGTCATGCCTTTCTAGTTTTCAGGTTATTTTAAATCAGCTTTAATTCTTACACATCAAAATTTGTTGTTAAGATCCAGAAGCAGCACAGTAAAAATTAATTATTTGGCTTAAACCTTCCAATCTTAATCTTAATTCTTAAAATTAAGAAAAAACACATTTAAAACAAGTTTTAATATTTATTATTATTTTTTTTTTGAGAGAGATGGAGTGCAAGTGGGGAAGGGTCAGAGAGAGAAGGAGACACAGAATCTGAAGCAGGCTCCAGGCTCCCAGCTGTCAGCACAGAATGGGGCCCAAACTCATGAACCATGAGATCATGACCTGAGTCAAAGTCAGACGCTTAACCAACCGAGCCACCCACGTTCCCCAAGAAAACACAAATTTTTAGTTGTCATAAGAACTGGATTCTCTAATGACAAAGTAGGTGACTTTTTTTATAAACCTTTCTTCTCAGCTTTTTATCTGCAGTGCCAGTCTAGTTTTCTATTTGTGACTCAACATTGGAGCACTTTGCTGCCCAGCTAAAACCAGAGCCTGCATTTCTACCTAGCGTGGCTCTGCATTGTGGGGAATCCTGCCTGGGGAGTCCTGAGCTGACTGAATAGAACCATTATCTCTTAGCTTAATTATAACTACTTTTCTGTTCTGTTTTTGTTTTTAAAGTAGGCTCTTTGCCCAACATAGGGCTTGAATTCATGATCTGAGATCAAGAGTTGCATGCACTACTGACTGAGCCAGCCAGGCACCCCTACTTTTTTGGTTTTTAGCCACGTTTCATTGTGTTGCAGGGTGGGGTCATGACTCTAAACCAGCTGAGTAGGTGATCTGTCCATTTTGATTTTCCATTGCTCCTCTTCACTGGTATAGAGTTCTTCATGTAATATTTACCACAGTATTAAGTTAAAGACATTTATTTAATACTTACTTTTGGTTGAAGTGATTTCTTTATGGCACTAGCTAAATTTCTTACTATTTCTCATGCCTCATTTACAGTGGAGCAACAGAGAAATGTCGGGGTGCTTTATTTCCTGGGCAGAACCCAGGTCAGAATTTACCATGGTTACTTTCCACAGGCACTACTATTGGTTATAACTAACTGCCAGTGTGTTTTATTGGGTGGCTTCTTGAATGTTGGCAGACACTTAAACTAGTCCCTGCTGTAGTTTAGCTTATTGTCCTAAGATTTCCTTTTTGATTTTTCTCTGTATCTTTGTCTGCTAATCCTTTTACATCATTATGGTAGAGCCAAAGATAGAAAATAATGTTTCTTATATCCTATGGTGTTTGTAGGTGGTTAAGGGTAATTTATTGAGAATGTAATTAGTTATTTCCCCTTACTCATTCCTTTAAAATTGTGGATTGTAGAATCTTGCCCCCAAAATTGATAATAATTATTTAAAATTACCAAAGTAATTTAAAAGTAGGTGAAACTGTTGTGTGTTTGTATAATGGTATTGATTATAAATGAGTTCTTATAAATGAGTTCTTAATTATACCCTTTACCTTTGTTTCTTTTGTATGTCACTCTTTGGTGGGGAAGGATCTAGAACATATAAGTCTGTTTCTTGTAAGATAATATTTGTTTTACTTTATAGAAATAGTGCTTAATATTTGATATTTTGTTCTAGAGCTTACTATCTATATTTTTTGAGGGTGAATATTTTATTTTCATAAGCATGTTTATCTTGTAGATGCTGTAATGCAGCTTTACCACTTAACTATTACAACTGGAATTATAAAAACGCTGTCTATAACTTCATATTAAATTGTGTATTTCTGATTATGGTGAATTTCATGGTTTATTTTTTTAATACTTAGATTAAATAAACTTGGTATTCACAGAGATTAGAAATGAAAATTACAAAGATAATTTTGCCAAAACCAACTAGTCTTTAATTTTGTAAGTTAAATATTGGAAGGACATTTTACACTGTAATATTTCATAAATTTCTATTGAAATGTATAGTATGTTTTTCCTTCTATCATTGTGACAAAAAATAAAGAACTTTTTGGCATTATCTACTCTATAAATTATTTCCTTTTATTTTCTTCTAGAGTTTTTAAAAGAGTTTTCATTGATTCTGTTACGTTGTTTTTTGTTTAAATCATCTGTGTTCATACTCTTGCATTTGGAATATATGCATTTTGTACCAGTTATCTTTTAGCATTATTTCGAGGCTGAAGATTCTAAAGTTTTGCAGTCCACATTCATGTGGAAGGCCACCAACCCTTACCTTTTTAATAATTTTATTTTCACTTACATGCATTGTCTGGCTCTTGTCAGAAGATAGTTTTATATGAAATAGACTTAGGTAGTATTTTCTTTTCTGTTTCCAATATGCTTTCTGTTAATGGCCACTATTATAGTTGGCCTTTCTGACTATAACAGCACATTGAAAATGTTACTCTTCAGGAAACAGTGTGTAATGACTACCAGATCTCATTCCAGATCTCTCTTATTTTATGAGTATAGTAATCCTTTCTCATTTATGAGTTTCCCTTATTTGAAATTCAGATATAATGTAGATTTACTTCATACTGTATATGTTTTTCAGAACCCCTGCTGGACGTCTGGGTCACTTGTTTCTACCTTTGTTCTTCTGCCAGTTGCTTCTTAGGCGATTGGTCACATACATACTAAGTGTCATGAAAATATATTAGATTTTATCATTGAGCTGTGTGTATTACCATGTGGTATTTGTAGCCCTTGTGATACTGGGCAAGAAGAGACCAGAAAGAATGTTGTTTGTGCTGTCAGAGCTATTACTGCCAAGGTAGATGTCTAGTGGTGCTACAAGTAAAGTGCTGTGACAGTGTGAAATGAAAGGCATATTTTTCAGCTCAGTCTCCAAAGAGTATGGGACTCTTTTTGCCAAAGAGGGTTTAAGAATGACTTTCCCATCTTCAAGCATGTGGAATACAGACTAAGGAAGCCAGACTAAGCCCTCGGGTTAGAGGGCAGAGGGCTGTAGCATCACAAAGCATTCCTAGGAATTTGTAAAACTGGTATCTAGACTTTTGTAATGAATGGATTTTAAAAAGCAAAGCTTTTTGTAAAAATTAATAGGTATAGGTTTGGTTTTCAATGTCTCCATTTGGAGAAAGTATGTAAGCAAAGTCTACGAATGGACCTTCAGATGAAGTGTGAATGAATAACTATAACCAATAATGAAGTGCAAAGAGGTTTCAAAAGAAGTTCACAGTTTATATTCCATGCTACATTGAAAAGATAGAGAAAATCTAGGTTTAATGGCTTGCAAAACAGAAAAATCTGGTTGGTGACAGATTCTTTTTTTTTTAAGACTTTTTTTTTTTTTTTTTTTTTTTTTTTTTTAGAGAGAAAGTGTGTGAATAGGGGCGAGGGGCAGAGGGGGAGAGAGGAAGAGAATATCAAGCAGGCTGGCTCCACACCAGTGAGCTCCACCGAGCCCGATGCAGGGCTTGATCCTACCACCCTGGGATCATGACCTGAGCTGGAATCAAGAATCAGCTTCTCAACTGACTGAGCCACCCAGGCACCCCTTGGTGGCTAATTCTTAACCTTTTTTGGTATCACATTAAATGTAAAGTAGGATGTCAAAGGGAGAGTCTGATGAAAATTCATGGATCTTCTTAACAAAAAATTTCATATATTTACATACATAATTTTTCATGTCCTTAAAGAATGTTCATGGACATCCTAAAACTCCCTGGGCCCACTAGGTAAGGACCTTTATACCAGTGTCAAAAATATTCAAGTAACTTTCAGAAATGAACTTACATGTCTATGCAAGTATAAATGTGAGCTAAGGGAGGCATCAGGTTCCTTCCAGTAATGTCTACTCCCTGTTCCTTCCTATTTTCCACCTCAGTAGTAACATCTTTTAATTTCAAAGACAAATTGAAAGACTATAATTCATTACCAATTTAGGGTAGGGAAATGTCTTTGATGGCTAATAGTGTGTTCTTTGTTTTCTGTCTTTTTATTTTAGTGGATGTAAAACACACCTATGAAACTTTACAGATTCTTTCAGTTCCATTAACAATTGAGATTATGATTTTCTTATCCAAGAAATTCTTCTACTATGGGGATTTTCAAGAACTTAATTCTGACTGTGATAGGATACTTTGTTATCCATTAAATATGTTATATTGTGCTTACCTTCATTGGAAATTTTTGTTTTCTCTGTGTAATCTCTCCAGTGTTTCTGTCTGTTAATTTTTGTTAGGTATGATAGTTCCTTGTCATTTTCATATCAGAGAACTTCAGTATTATTTGTTCTAGGCAACTTATACAAATACTAAATGAGATTGATCCTGTAGTCATTTGGAATAGTTCATTTTAGGATACTTTTGGAGTACTTTATTTTTCATACCACCCAGTAAAGAAAATGCCAGTTTCTTTAAACTCTCCTCTACCCCAAAGTTCCCTTAAGACAGGGATCAAGTCTTACTAATTTTGTATTCTCAGTTCCTGGCATACTGGTACCTGCCCACTAGTAGATTTCAGCAAATCTTAGTAGCATATTTCGTAGATTGGATGAGCGATTTATTTCTCCATTTTCAACCAAGTGTTAAAAAGAAGAGTCTACCTGGGACCTTTGTTTAGGAGGCTTTCTGAAGTCCAAAAAATTTCCTTTGTTTGATCTCTTTACCTCCTGTAGAGGAGTTGTGTGTATTGTCAAGTATATGATAGACCAGATCGACTCTAAATTTGATTTCCTGGATGTTGGTTCCTAAGATTCTTGTTGATTGCTTGGAGTCTTGGGAAGGGACATAGCAGAAAAATATTAATAAAATTCCTTTTAAGGTTATAAAAGTCCTTGAAGGAGGTTGAGCTTAAAGTTATTCATCAGATATAGCCGTTTCTAGTCTTTTTAGGAAACACCATATTTCAGTCTTTTCCTGAAAAAATAATAGATTAAATATTCTACATTAAGCATTTTTATCGTCTAGGTGGTGGTATGGTGTAGCCTTCTTTATGCTCCTTTAGGAATAAATATGTAAAAGTAAAAAAGGTTGGAACATAGTTTACTATTTTTTTTAAAGTTTATTTATTTTGAGAGAGAGACAGAGAATCCCAAGCAGGCTCCATGCTCTTTGTGCAGAGCCCCATGTGGGGCTCAACCCCACAAACTCTGATGGCCTGAGCTGAAATCAAGAGTCAGCACTCAACTGACTAAGCCACCCAGATGCCCCCTATTTTTCTTTTTAATGAATATTTTGGAGTTGTTTAAATTCAGTTGTTTAAATTCTTAGCATTCAGGGTTTATACATGATTAGGTTCATGTCTATCAAAAATTAATAACTTGTAAAAGTTCTTTTTGGATAGTGTTAATTGCACTAAGTATTGTGTTACTGTCACAGTATTCTCTTAATTTTTTAGCAGTCATGATCTCTAATATTGTTAAAGGAAATAAAAACCAACAACAACATTGAATTTCTTGAATTATAGGTAATAGGCAGGAAGGGAGTTGATAGAGAAGGCTTCCTTGATATCCTGAAGGTTTATGCACTAGAGAGAATATTATCACACTCTAATTGACTACTTTGGGAAATTAAACTTCATATGGCAAAGCCAAAGGCTCTTAAGTTATCATTAAAGACACATATCTGCTACTTAGATGGCTTTTACTGTTACTAACTTTGGAAAAAGTTAAAAATATGATTCTGTGTAATTACACTTGAGGGTTTTTTAAGTTTTTATTTAAATTCCAGTCTGTTAACATACAGTATAATGTTAGTTTCAAGTGTACAGTGTAGCGATTCCACAGTTATATACAACACGTGGTGCTAATCTCAACAAGTGTACTTGTGTAGTTACACTTTGAACTACATCTACATGTAGATGACGTTCTTTTCAAAACACTTTTTGGTGTTTGCCTTTTTGACATTTCATAAATATGTGAATTTTTTTTTAGTTTTAGAGGGTTTTAGATGGAATAAACACTTTGTTTAATTGATTTTTTTTCATAAATATAAATATTTCTTGCTGATTCAGTGATTTTTTTTTAAAGAAAATTTCGAACATACTCAAGTGTAGGAGGATAATATATACCCATTACATAGTTTCAACAATTACTGAGATTTTTGGCCTTGCTGTCGCTGCTGGTGCAGCTGGTGATGGGGGTGCTGCTGTTCCTCTGACTCTTCTTGCCCTCATCTCGCCCCCCCTTCTCTTCTGCTTTTTCTTCACTGAAATATTTCAAAGCAAATTGGGCACTGTGTTATTTCATCCACACATTCTTTGCTTGGCATCTCTAAAAAAATATGAAAAAAATTTTAACATGACACAATGCCATTATTAAATTTATATTTGATACTGAGTTTCTAGCCATGCACTCATGCTCTTGAGTATACATTCATGTGTACTATAACTTCACGTTTCAGCCACTGTCATACTTCAGGAGATTTGTGTTCCATATCTTTAAAATTCTTTTCATATTTCCTTTCTTCATTTTTCAAAAGAGTGAACTTTGAATTTATCCTGGACCGTAGGGTATCGGTTTTCCTCTCTCTGTAGTGTGGAAAAAAATTAGAAAGATTACTTTTCCATGTGGTTCAGTAGTATACAGCAAGTAGCCTCCAAAGAACAAATTTAAAAACTCTTCTTTGTTGAATAATATACTGGTTTCTTACTACCTTGCTGGCGTGTTCAAACTTTTTTCAGATTCAGAAATGTAGGTTTCAGAAGTTATCATTTCAGGTTGAACAATATGACAAATTCTTACATTACCGTATAGCTGTACAATAGAACTAATTCTGTTTTACATAGTTTGGCAGTCCTTCTCAGATTATCTATTATAAAGGATATTTTACCCCTAAATTTTCAATCTACTGCAGACAAATATTTTTAATGTAATAAAAATGTTGTAATAATATCAAATTGTTATAAGTTTCTAAATTATTCTCAATTTCTTTATTCATCCTTTTGTGACGTCTAATAGTTTGTAGACTGCCAATGGTCTGTTTTTGAGTATCTCTGAAGTACCACTACTATTAAACATGGTGATTACTGTGATTTCCTCATTTGTGATTGTTTCAGAAATACTTCTGGGAGAAGGGAAGCCACATGTTTCTCACATAGTTCCATTTACCTGTCACATTGTTAGCTCTATTTGCAAGCAGTGTGTCAATGTTTGGAGTCATTGGATCATTCGGTTGGGCTAAAGGAACAACTGGATCATTCTTTTTTCTTGGTTTTTGCTTTTTTATTTTTGTTTTTAATTTTTAAAATCTTTATTTATTTTTGAGAAAGAGAGAGACAGAATATGAGCAGAGGAGGGGCAGAGAAAGAGGGAGACACAGAATCCCAAGCAGGCTCCAGACTCTGCGCTCTCAGCATAGAATCTAATGCGGGGCTCGAACTCAGGAAATATGAGTTCATGGCCTGAGCTGAAGTTGGACGCTTAACTGACTGAGCCACCCAGGTGCCCCTGGATCATTCTTTTTTGTAAAATATGCAAGACCTGTATGTGTACCTGAAAGGTATTTATGTTGTAGGGTAATGAGGTACGGTTTGAAGCTTTTGACATGAGCCAGAGAAGCAGCATGGTAAAACAGCAATAGGTTTATACTAGGAGTTACAAGACCTGGATTTTTATCCCTGTTCATGACATAAACACAATATCATCCTGACCACTGTGCTTATTTGCAGAGTTTTGAGGATTATAGTCTTGTTTTTTGTTTGTTTCTATTTTAGATGTCCTTAGCAGTAAGATGTTTATGCGTTTTGTTTTAGTTCTCCAGAACTTGTCTCAACTACTGTATACATTTGCTCCATTTTCTTTTCTTTTTTTTTTTTAGCATTTATTTATTTTTGAGAGAGTGCGAGCAAGCATGAACAGGGGATTGGCAGAGACTGGGAGACATAGAATTTGAAGCAACTCCAGTCTCTGAGATGTTAGCACAGAGCCCGATGTGGGGCTTGAACCCACAAACTGTGAGATCATGACCTAAGCTGAACCCAGATGCTTAACCGACTGAGCCACCCAGGCGCCCCTCTTTTCTTTACCTTATAGCTTGTTTTTACTCCTCAGGGTTTACAATAGGGCACCCTAAACAGTCCTTTGATATTTCTAGTTTAGCTTTTTTTCTTTATTCTAATGGCATTATTTTCTTAGTATACCCTGGTTCAATTCATGAGTGAGGGAGTCTTAGCTCAACTAATATCTTTTCTATGTGAGGAGCTACAACAAGGATTGCTAGACCGCCTATGGACTGACTTCCTTTAAATCAGGAGGTCAGTCACCTGTGGTGGGGCTCTGTCTTTGTGCAGAGCCTGGCAGGGGCTGTAGGAGGGGCATAATTGGTTCAAGGGCTATGGTCTAAGTCAATAGGTGGACTTTAATTAAATGAAGTGAAATGCTTCAAAATGAATAAAGCATGTTAATACCCGTTTAGAGAAAACATTTGGAGGGAAGAGGGGATATTATTGAAGAAAATTAGGCAAAAAGACACCTTTTAGGAAATGTTATACTGATTTTATTCCCATTATTTTCAATCGAATTGTAATTGGTAGAACGACCTGCCGCTTATTTTTGACACCTTTTAATTAAGGTGGTTCCGTTTAGTGCATCAGTAGAAAATATGTTACTTATTTACTTTTTTCCCCTTGGCATTAAATTAAACAAAATGATAGAATTTACTTCCTATTTTGGGAAAATCACAAAGCTGAGATTTTTTGACTCAAATTCAGTTTCTAAAAATGAGAAACTTTTTGAGCAATGAAGACTGTATAAGAAATGAAATTTTCTTCTAAATATAGTAACGTAATTTGCTAATTTAAATGAAGGTCTTCATTTAATAAGCTGTCTGGCCTATGTTTGCCTGTTCCACAAAATATTATGTGTTAGATACAGTAGTAATCCTTGATGTGATAGAGCCTGTAATAGAGGTTTGTTTCTTGGTCTAGAGTGGTAGTTGGAGTAGGAAAACATTTTTTTTTAAATGTAGATATAAATGCCGTGTAATATATTAGTTTTAGGTATACAACATAATGATTTGAGATATACATATATAGCAAAATGATCACCACTCATGTACATCCATCACTGGACCTAGTTATAATCTTTTTTTCTTGTGATGAGAACTTTAAGATCTACTACTCTCTTAGCAACTTTCAAATATACATTACAGTATTGTTAATGATAGTCATCATGTTGTACATTACTTATCACTGGATGTTTATGCCTTTTGACCACCACACCCATTTTGCCCTCTCCCTACCCTCCCTGCCTGTGGCAAACACAAATCTCTTCTCTGTATATATGAAGTTGTGTTTGTTTGTTTCTTACATTCCACAAATATGATTTCATTTGGTACTTGTCTTTGTCTATCTGACTAATTTTACTTAGTGTAATGCCCTCAGGCTCTATCCATGTTGTGGTGGCAGAACTGTCTTCTTTTTTATGGCTGAATAGGATCCTACTCTGTGTGTGTGCGTGTGTGTGTGTGTGTGTGTGT
Organism: Suricata suricatta; assembly: GCF_006229205.1. Classification (NCBI taxonomy): domain Eukaryota; kingdom Metazoa; phylum Chordata; class Mammalia; order Carnivora; family Herpestidae; genus Suricata; species Suricata suricatta. The sequence continues at coordinate 104,769,094 of NC_043704.1, read as the reverse complement.
GTGTGTGTGTTCACACACCAAATTTTGTTTATCTAGTCATCTGTCAGTAGCCACTTAGGTTGTTTCCATGTCTTGGCTTTGTAAACAATGCTACAGTGAACATGGGGTGCAGGTAGCTTTTCAAGCTGATGGTTATGTTTATTTTTAAAAATTTTTTAAATTTTTTATTTAAATCCAAGTTAGTTAACATATAGTATAATAATAGTTTCAGGAGTAGGATTTAATGGTTCATCACTTACATATAACACCCAGTGCTTATCCCAGTAAGCGCCCTCGGTAGTACCCATCACCCCTTTAGCCCATCCTCACCCTCCCACCTCCTCTCCAACAGCCTTAGTTTGTTCTCTGTATTTAAGACTCTCTTATGGTTTGCCTCCCTCTGTTTATTTTTCCTTCCCTTCCCCTATGGTCATCTGTTGGGTTTCTTAAAATCCACATATGAGTGAAATCATATGGTATTGGTCTTTCTCTGACTTATTTTGCTCAGCATAATACCCTCTAGTTCCATACATGTAGTTGCAAATGGCAAGATTTCATTCTTTTATATATATACATATATGAAATATATATGTCATTGGACATTTGGGCTCTTTCCATAATTTGGCTATTGTTGATAGCACTGCTATAAACATAGAGTCCATGTACCCCTTGGAATCTGTATTTTTGTATCCTTTGGGTATTCAGAGTCTTTCTGGATTTTAGGATTTTTTGTCTAGCTCTGTGAAGAATGTTGGTGTTATTTTGGTAGGGATTGCATTGAATGTGTACATTGCTTTAACATTATTTGTTCTTCCAATCCACGAGCATGGAATGTTTTTTCATTTCTTTATGTCGTGTTCAATTTCTTTCATAAGTATTCTATAGTTTTCAGTGTATGGATCTTTTGCCTCTTTGGTTAGGTTTATTCCTAGGTATTTTATGGTTTTTGGTGCAATTGTAAACGGAATTAATTCCTTGATTTCTCTTTCTCCTGCTTCATTATTGATGTATAGAAATTCAACAGATTTCTGGACATTGATTTTATATCCTGGGACTTTGTTGAATTTGTGTATCAGTTCTAGCAGTTTTTTGTTTGAGTCTTCAGGTTTTCCACATAGAGTAGTACCATGTGGTCTGTGAAGAGTGAAAGTTTGACCTCTTCCTTGCCAATGTGGGTGCCTTTATTTCTTTTTGTTGTCTGATTGCTGAGACTAGGACTTCCAGTACTGTATTGAACAACAGTGGTGAGAGGGGACATACCTTTCATGTTCCTGACAATAGGGGGAAAAGCTCTCAGTTTTTCCCCTTTGAGGATGATATTAGCTGCGGTTCTTTCATATATAGCCTTTATGATATTGAGGTATGTTCTGTCTATCCTTACTTTCTTGAGGGTTTTTTATCAGGAAAGGATGCTGTATTTTGTTAAATGCTTTTTCTTCATCTATTGAGAGGATCTTGTGGTTCTTATCCTTTCTTTTATTAATTTGATGTATCACATTGATTGATTTGCAAATATTGAGCCAGCCCCACAGTCTAGGAATAAATCCCACTTGATTGTGGTGAATACTTCTTTTAATGTATTGCTGGATTCACTTTGCTAGTATCTTTGAGAAACTTTACATCCATGTTCATCAGGGAAATTTGTCTGTAATTCTCCTTATTATTGGAGTCTTTGTTAGGGTTTGGAACCACGGTAATGCTGGCCTCATAGAATGGGCTTGGAAGTTTTCCTTCCATTTCTATTTTTTGGAACAGCTTCAAAAGAATAGGTATTAACTCTTCTTTAAATGTTTGGTAGAATTCCCCTGGGAAACCATCCAGCCCTGGACTCTTGTTTGTTGAGAGGTTTTTGATTACTGGTTCAATTTCTTAAAATTTATTTTTGAGACAGAGAGAGAGAGAGAGAGAGAGAGAGCGAGTGAGCGTGAGTGAGCACGTGTGCAAGTGGGGGAGGGGCAGAGAGAGACGGGGACACAGAATCAGAAGCAGGCTCCAGGCTCTGAGCCATCAGCCAGGAGCCTGATGCGGGGCTTGAACTCAGGAACTGAGAGATCATGACTTGAGCTGAAGTTGTTTGCCTAACTGATTGAGTCACTCAGGCGCCCCACGGCTGCCATTTCTTTACTGGTTTTTGGCCTATTCGAGTGTACTATTTCTTCCTGTTTCAGTTTTGGTAGCTTGTAGGTTTCTAGGAATTTATCCATTTCTTCCATATTGCCAATTTGTTGGCATGTAATAGCTCATAATATTATTTTATTATTGTTTGTATTTCTGAGGTGCTGGTTGTGATCATTCCTGTTTCATTCGTGTTTTTATTTATTTGGGTCCTTTCCTTTTTCTTTTTGATAAATATGGCTAACAGTTTACCAGTTTTGTTCATTCTTTAAAAAAAAAATCAAGTCTTAGTTTCATTGATCTGTTCTACTCCTTTTTTTATTTCGATATCATTGATTTCTGCTCTAATCTTTATTATTTCCTTTTTTCTGCTGGTCTTGGGCTTTATTTGCTGTTCTAGTGTTTTTGTTTTTGTTTTCTTTGTCTTCTTTTCTTTTTTTCTTTGTTTTGTTTTCTTTGTTTTTCCACCTTTGGTTACCCAGAGGTGGAATTGCTGGATCATATGGTTAGTTCTATTTCTAATTTTTTGAGGAACCTCCATACTGTTTTCCATAGTCACTGTACCAATTTACATTTCTAATAGTATACCAGTGTTCCCTTTTCTTCACATCTTCACCAACACTTGTTATTTCTTGTGTTTTTGATTTTAGCCATCCTAACTTATCTCATTGTGGTGTTGATTTGCATTTCTCTGATGAGTGATGTTGAACAACTTATCATGTACTTGTTGGCTATTTGTCTTTAGAAAAATAGATTCTTTTTTATTCTTTTTTCTTTTTATGTTGTTTCATATTAGTTTATTGAGGGGTTCTGTTTTTACTTCTTAATGGGTTTCATGCTTTTCTCATATGCTTCTTCACTCATTAATTCATTCAGTTCTGAAGGATTACTATGTATTATCTTGATCAGTCAGCTATCTTCATAACAAGATTTGTTGACAAGTCCTGGTTTTTCTGCAAGAGCTTCATTAATTTCAGTTATTTCTCCTGATAGAGGAGAATAGAATTCACTAGCAGCTTTCATACTTTCCAAAGCACCAAATTAATTTTGTTTGTTCAGTTTTGTTCCAACTTCAGGAGAGCAGAGCCCATGTGCTGTCCAAGTGATGCCTGTCCTTAGCTCCCAGGGCCCAGGCAGGTAGGGTGCAGTGGGTGTGGAAGCAGTGTGCAGGGCCCTCACCTGGCACCAAGTTCACAGAGGGGTGGGAGTCATAGTGCCGGGAGAGTGTATTCAGATCTTCTGCCTATTTTTTAATTGAATTGTTTTATTTATTTTTTGTTGTTGAGTTGGATGAGTTCTTTAAGATCAGATACGTGATTTGCATATTTGCTCCCATTCTGTATTTTGCCTTTGCATTTTGCTGATGGTCATCTTGGGTCTACAGAAGCTTTTCAGTTTGATGTCATTCCACTTGTTGATTTTGCTTTTCTTGCCTTTTTGTCTTAATTTATGAACATAAAATCATTGCTGAGACCAGTGTTAAGATCACTCTCCTATGTTTTCTTCTAGGGATTTTACAGTGTTAGGTCTTATTTTCAAGTCTTTAATCCACTTTGAGCTGATTATTTTGTATGGTATAAGAGAGTTGTCCAGTTTCAATCTTTTGCAGGTAGCTGTCCAATTCCCAGCAACATTTACTGAAGAGACTACCCTTTACTCATTGTATATTCCTGGATCTTTTGTCATAAATTCATTTGCCATACATATGAAGGTTCATTTCTGGGCCTCTGTTTTGTTCCATTGATCAATGTGTCTGTTTTTATGCCAATACCATATTGTTTTGATGAGTGTAGCTTTGTAGTAGAGCATGAAATCAGAAATGTGGTGCTTCCATTTTTGTTTTTTCTCATGATTGCTTCAGATATTTGGGATCTTTTATGGTTCTATACAAATATTAGGATTGTTTGTTCTATTTCTGTGAAAAATGTCATTGCAATTTTGATAGGGATTACATTGACTCTGTAGATTGCTTTGGGTTGTATGGACATTTTAACAACATTAATTTTTGCAATCCATGATCATAGAATATCTTCCCATTTATTTCTGTCTTTAATTTTTTTAATCTGTGCCTTCATATGATTTTCTTAATTACGTTTTCATTTTTCTAGCTTACTTTATTGTAAGAATACAGTATATAATATAGATAGTACATAAAATATGTGTTACTTGAGTGTTTGTGTTACTGGTAAGATTTCTGGTCAACAGAAGGCTTTAGTAGTTAAGTTTTGGGAGAATCAAAAGTCATACATGGATTTTTGCTGTGCAGGATGTTGATGACTCTAACTTCCGTGTTCTTCAAAGATCATCTATATTTTATTTATTTCTACTCTGGTTTTTGTTATTTCCTTCTTTTTACCTGTAGGCTTTGTTTATTCTTCTTTCTCTGTTTCCTTGAGGTGTCAAGTTAAGTTGTATATTTGAGATGTTTCTTGTTTTTTAATGTAGGCGTTTATCACTATGAACTTCTGTCTTAGAATTCCTTTTGTTGTAGCCCATGAATTTTGATATATTGTACTTCCATTTTTATTTTCTCAAGATGTTTTTTTGATTCATCTTTTGATTTCTTTAATAAATTTTTTTTTAACATTTATTTATTATTGAGAGACAGAGAGAGACAGAGCATGAATGGGGGAGGGGCAGAGAGAGAAGGAGACACAGAATCTGAAGCAGGCTCCAGTCTCTGATCAAGCTGTCAGCACAGAGCCTCATGTGGGGCCTGAATCCGCAAACCACGAGATCATGACCTGAGCTGAAAGTTGGTTGCTCAACCGACTGAGCCACCCAGGCGCCCCTCATCTTTTGATTTCTTGTTTGACCCATTTTTTGTTTCAGTAGCATGTTGTTTAATCTTCACATATTTGTTAATTTTCCAGTTTTCTTGTTACTGGTTCTAGTTTCATCCTATTGGAAAAGATGCTTGAAAGGATCTCATTCTTATATTTGTTAAGACTTGTTTTGTGGCCTACAATATGAGTTACACTGGAGAATGTTGCATGTGCATTGGGGAAGAATGTGTATTTTGCTTTTGGGTGGAATGTTCTGTAAATGTCTGCTAAGACCCATCTGGTTCAATGTGTTGTTGAAGTCCAGTGTTTCTGTATTGATTTTCTGTCTGGATGATCTATCCATTGATGAAAGTGAGGTATTGAAGTTTCCACCTGTTACTGTATTGCTGCCTGTTTACCTCTTTTGATCTGTTGATATTTGCTTTATATACTTAGATATTCCTATGTTGTATAAATGTTTACAAATGTGATATACTTTTGTTGGATCAGTCCTTCTATCATTATAAAATTACCTTTTTCTCTTATTGCAGTCTTTATCTCAGTCTTTTTTGTTCAATAGAAGTATAGCTACTTTAGCCTTTCTTCAGTTTCTGTTTGCATGGAATATCATTTCCATCCTTTCATTTTCAGTCTGTGTCCTTAAAGCTTAAGTGAGACTCTTATGGACATCATATAGTTGGGTAGGTTTTTGTTTGAAATCTATTCAGCCACTTTATATCTTTTTATTAGAGAATTTAGTCCTTTTACATTTAAGGTAATTATTGATAGGTCTGGACTGACTGGGATTTTGTTAATTGTTTCTGGCTTTTTCAGTTTCTTTTTGTAATGTTTTTTTCTTCTCCTCCTCTCTTGTGATTTGATAGCTTTTTGTGGTTTTTTGCTTAGATTTCTTTCTCTTTTTCTTTTGTTTATTTTAGGTTTTTGCTTTGTGGTTACCATGAGGCTTATATGAAGCATCTTATAACAGATTATTTTAAGTTAATAACAACTTAAATTTGAAAGCTTTCTAAAGCTCTACATTTTTACTTGCCCATGTTCTATGTTTTCAGTGTCACAGTTTACCTCTTTATCTTGTGTGTCCATTTACAAATACTCATAGTTTTTATATTTCCTGCTTCTGTCTTTTTCTTATTAAAATTTTAAAAAATGTTCATTTATTTTTGAGAGACAGAGTGTGAGTGGGGGAGGGACGGAGAGAGAGGGAGACACAGAATCCACAGCAGGCTCCTGGCTCTGAGCTGCCAGCAAGGAGCCCAATGCGGGGCTCAAACTCAGGAACCATGAAATCGTGACCTGACCTGAAGTCAGGCACTTAACTGACTGAGCCACCCAGATGCCCCCTGCTTTTGTCTTTTAATCTTTACACTCAATTGACTTAGAAGTGATTAACTCATCACCTCTACAGCATTATTATGAATTTGTGCATTTACTTTACCCGTTAGATTTCTATTTTTGCATGTTTTCTTAATACTCATTAGTGTTCTTTTGTTTCAGTGTAAACAAGTCCCTTTAACATTTCTTGTGAGGTGTAGTGGCACTGAGAGAAAGCATGTTTGAGAAGTATGTTGGGTTAGAATTGATCCTTACTTTGTGGAGTTTTGGAAGTCTATGGAGATGCATTCGGGACTGCTATTTTTCTCTTTTCTTTGTGGTAGTGGTGGTGGTGATGGTGATATTAGTGTTATAACTGGAGCAAATCTCCATCCGATTATCTGACATTTTGGAATTCTATATAGTATATCATTTGGGAGTGGAATCTTTGTTTAATAAAAAAATGAGACTTAATAGAATATTAGAATTACATTTGTAATTATGTTTATAATTCTACATTTAGTTTCTCTCTTTTTTGAATACCTAGTAACTTTCCAGTCTGTACCAGTCATGTTATATTTATCTTGAAATACTTCATTGAGGTTATTTATGTATGTCACTATATAAATTGTAAACTCTTAGAGACTTTTATACTTGATATTGCTATATGTCACATGTATATATTTTTGGAATGACTACATCGAGGTGTCAGGGCCTGTGCTACATATGTGAATACAAAGATAGGATTATCAGGGAGCTTAGAATCTGGTGAAAGGACATATAGAGACATGATTATGATTATGGTATATAAACGCTATACTTTTAAGTATTGGAAAAGTGTTGAGAGAACAGTCTTTATAGGTGGTAAACACTCTACAAGTATTGTTGAAGAAATGAATGTTAATTAAAATATGCTAGCATAGTATAAGAAATCTAATTTAAGTCCTTGGCGTTATGTACATTATAATTAAAATATTTAATATGTATATGTAATACATAAATAACATAAAACATTTTAATTACAACATTTTAATAATATAGCATATGCTTAATAGTGTAGTGTAAAATGAAACATGCTAGGCTCTTTTTTCAAGGATAATTGGTAAATTAGAACTTGTGACTGACTTGAAATATTAAATTTCATATATTATGTATATTTATTTCCTATATTCATCAGAGAAGTAACTCATTAAAATTCACATATCATAAAGGCAAAATGTTTTTTTTTCTTTTATTTATGGTATAATGTAGAGGACAAGACCAGACTCTGTTTCTCTTATTTGACCATAGTTAAATAATTTAACTTAGCTGAACTTCATTTTATGAAAAATCTGCAATATGGGACTCACAATAACAAATAGTGAGCTCCTTGAGAACAATGCCCATGCCACATTAATGTTTGCTAGAAAATGACCAACCATACTGGCTGTGGTCACCTACTGTGACCTTATTTTGGTAATGAAAGTTCTGTATCCCAAGAAACTCTTTAATCAGGTGAAGCAGGATGGTTGGTCAACTCTAATGGCTTTTGTGGTGTCTGGCTTGTAGCTAGAAATTAGTAGGTTAGTGACTGGAATTGAATGTCTCTTCTGTCTTTTTCAAAGAACTGATGTGTAAGAATCAAATGATATTTAGTGAAAGTATTTTGAAAATAGTAAAAGCTGTACTAATGAAATTGATATTGTTTTTCCTATCATTATTCTCTTGGATTCATCTCAACTTTTGTGGAAAGTAATTTGGTATACAAAAATTTGATTACTTAGTATTTCATTCTTGTATCTGTTGTCTAAAGTGAGCTACATTTGATGGCATGTTATCTTTTAAAGATAGTTCTTCTGGAAAGGCAATGAAAGTTGAATGAAAAATTGAATCATGATTATTTAGTCTTAGAGTTTTACACTTAGTATGATTATTTGTTATACTGGAAGAACTGATTACACTTTTGAATATGTGACTTGTTTTCTTTTTGATTGTTGTACACACTTTATCTTGGGCTAAAAGCCACTTTACAGGGCATTATTTGAGATCTAAGTAGATCTAATAAACCTATCACTTGGAAAATCTAAACAAGTACAAAGATGCTTAAATAGGCCCTACAGATATCTAGGAACTGCTCTGGAAATGTCTCAGGTGTGCTAGGGTCTTCAGGTGACACTTTCCATATATCCCACTACTTAGTAGCCTCTGAGCAACCCCCTCTTCCTTTTTAAAGCAAGTTCCTCTCTGTACCATCTCTGTTTGTGGTTCCATAGTTAGATTTATTCTTAATCACATTTGCTTATTTGCAGCTAGCTGTGTAAATTCACTTTGTGTCAAGTTACTAAAAATATTAAAAATATTTTTTTAATGTTTATTTTTGAGAGGGTGGAAGGGACAGAGAGAGACATAGAATCCGAAGCAGGCTCCAGCACAGAGTCTGACCAGGGGCTCAAACATACAAACTGTGAGATCATGACCTGAGTTGAAGTCGGACACTTAACCAACTGAGCCACTCAGGCACCCCCCACCCCAAAAGTGTTTTTTTTTAAATTAAAAACAAAACAAAACAGGGGCGCCTGGGTGGCTCAGTCGGTTAAGCCTCCGGCTTCGGCTCAGGTCAGATCTCACGTTCGTGGGTTCGAGCCCCGCGTCAGGCTCTGTGCTGACAGCTAGCTCAGAGCCTGGAGCCTGCTTCCTGTTCTGCATCTCCTTCTCTCTCTGCCCCTCCCCCTCTCATGCTCTGACTCCCTCTGTATCAAAAATAAAACATTAAAAAAAATTTAAAACAAAACAAAACAAAAGATAACGTGGCATGGGATTGTATTGCAGGGTGACACTGTTACTTAAAGAGTGTTTTTAAGAGTTCCCTTGAGATTGCTAGAAAGCTAAGGAACATGATTTGAAAATCTAGTGTATAGGAGTAAGTAGTTGGGGAGCTACTTGCTAGTCATGCTGTCTTGATCTTAGATCTTATTGTATCTTACAGTCTAAGAAAGATTCTCTTTGATCAGAATTTGAATAAGTATAACCTTTAAGGAGAGCTGAGTACCTCAAGCATTATGTTTATTATGTTGACCCTTTACTATCAAGTTTTGTGAACCAAGATTATCTTAGATTCAAAGACATGCTTTTGAGAGGCTTTATAAGTCTTTATTATTGTTGGCTTATAAAGCCCCTGTGTCTATTGATCATTTGCTGTGTAGTCTTAGATAGATTATGTTTATGTGACTTGAAGTCCTAGGGTCATTATGAGAACGATATACATGTTTGCAAAATGTAATTTTTGCAAAGTATAGTTTCCTATTCTTTCCTCTGTTACTTTCTTCTGTTGCTATGTTTTATCCATGTAACAAAATCTTAAATCTAAACCAACTTGAACCCTTAATTATATCTTATTTAGCAAATAGAATTTTTGTAATGTTTTATGTATTTTTTTAGATTAAAAGTTCATAAGTGGGAGAAGGGCAGAGGAGAGGGAGACAGAGGATCTGAAGCTGGCTCTGCGCTGGCAGCAGAGAGCCTGACAGAGGGCTTGACTCATGAGCCTCATGAACCATGAGATCATGACCTGAGCCGAAGTTGGACCCTCAACTGACCAAGCCACCCAGGTGCCCCAGCAAATAGAATTTTTAAGAAGTTAGATGCCTCTAGTTTTTCTTTGTTATTGCCGAAACTTTATAAGGAATCCAGCACAGTTGTAAGAAGTGAAGAAATAGTAGATAAATTAAAAATTGAGATGATTAGTTTTGAGTAATAATAATAATAGTAATAATGAATTACCTATTAAAGTACTAACTAAGGGCCAGGTACTAATACAGAATGCTTAATGTTTGTCCTTTTTATTTAATCCTTACAGCATTCCGGTGGAATATGTATGGTATCATGATTTGCTGATGAGGAAACTGGGTCTTACACTTGTACCAAGGACTCATGGCAGTAAGAGTAGACCTGGAATTTTTGGAGATAAACTTAGTGTGTCCGACCACAAAGCCTGTTCTAAAATCATGACTCAGTGTGGGGATAGGACAGTTGGGTGTTTTGGTTGTAGAGTAAATTCTCATTTCTGATCGTCATGATCAGAAGGAGAACTGGATTGGAATAGAACAGGTCTTTCTGTTCGGAGACCCTGAGGTTCTGGCAGTGTCGCATTTCCGTGCAGGTGGGTTCTTCTTCCACTGCGCGAAAAGCAATGAGAAGCAAGTGATAACAGTCAGAGAAAGACAAATACCATTATGACTTCACTCATATGAGAATTTTAAGGTACAAAACAGATGAACATAAGGGAAGGAAAGCAAAAATAATAAAAAAACAGGGAGGGGGACAAAACATAAGAGACTTTTAAATATAGAGAACAAACAGAGGGTTACTGGAGGGGCTGTGGGAAGGGGGATGGGCTAAGTGGATAAGGGACATTAAGGACTCTACTTCTGAAATCATTGTTGCACTATATGCTAACTAACTGGGATGTAAATTAAAATAAATAAATTAATTAAAAACAAAAAATCCCCAAGTGATATATATAAGCCTATTTGGATAATCAGTACTTTGATTTTACTGATTTTTAAGTATCTGTATTTAAACAAGAAGTAAGGTTAAAAAAAAAAAGCTTAGGGTCTAAAAGTCTCAAAATGTTTTCAGAAATAATAATTTATAGAGTATGAGTAGTATGCTCATTTAATGCGTGATGAAGTATGTACAGATGCATTCAGAGTCTTGATGAAGTGCTATCTGAATTCTTCGCTTTCCATGTAGCATTTAACTTATATTTGAAGAAATCCATAGCTGTGCCTTAAAATAATAATGTATTTTTAGAAGACGTACTCTAACATTTAGTATTTATCTTAAACATTTCTAAAAGGTTTCCCTAACACAACAAACTGTATGCAGTTCTTGTGGAGCTCTCTCTTTCTCGGTTAGAATAGAACACCTCTATCCCATATTGCCTCTTTTCCTTCCTCCTTTCACTTTGAGCTGGCAAAACTGGAAATGAGAAACAAACCTGGATCAGTATTTCTCAAAGCTATTGAGTATTTTTGGTCTTTTTAGAAATAGTGCTGTCTTCCCACAAAACGTAGCTTTGAAAGCACTCTCTCTTAATGATGCCATCCATCTCTTCTACTCTTTGTTCTTACACAGAAACTAAAAATGTTGGCTGTAGAGCAGTAGCTGTCCAGAGACTCTCTGGTCTAGGAAGGTAGGTGCAACTGTGGGTTTGTCTGGCTTGTCCTGAGATGGCAGGGTGTGAAGCCAGAGTTCGGAGACAGTAAATTGTATATTAGAGCGGTTGGTGTAAAGAAAGAAATGTGTGGGTAACAAGGTCAAAGCCAGGTCAGCAGTTGTAGGAGGTAAGCAAGATATGGGTTGAGATAGGCTACAAAACTGAAAATAAAGAGTAGCCACTGAGACAAATTGGAGGTGGTTGCTAGAATTCTAGGACACAATATGGTGGCTATTTGTCTGGTAAGCTTGGTTCATCTAAATGTCTTTTGAAGCAATGGTGTCAGTGTCAAAGGCTGGGCAACATGAAAACTAATTAGACGATTGTAGGAATATTAGTGTAGGCCTTTAGCTTGTGTACAAAACACACTTTCACACATCCTTTTGGTGTGTTCTTTACAATATTAGAAGGAGTTATAATTTATCCCCATTTTATAGATAGAGGAGGCAAGTTACAGTGTCACTTTCAAGCACAGAAAACCTAGTTTGATTGCATTGTGGCTGTTTTTGCAGGGAGAGGACTAGCAGAATTCAGGTGAGCATAGTACAGTTTTGCAGGTAGAAGGAGAGTAGAAATGCGGCCAGTGGGTTTGAGAGTATGTTAGGTGGAGAAGCCGCAATGAAGTTAAAGAAATGATTCTTCTGTTATTCCATATCAAGTAGCTAAACATAAAAATACAATACAAATATGTATAACTTTTTTTTGATGAGAACTTTAAAATTTTTTTAGCCCTTTTTAAAAATATAGGTGAGATCCTCAATCATGGGTTTTTTTAAAATCATAGTTTTGTGTGTGGCCAATCATTTAAAGATAAACATGGACATGACATAGCTTCAATTATTTTTCTTAGTGTCTCATAAGAGCGTGTGCACATATGTATGTGTGTTCATGTCAGTCCTATAAAGCTTCAAGCAACTGGTGTTTAAATGCATCTGCTCATACTGTGCTTGATGGGAAGCCTCCATTTCGGAGTATGAATGAGAAAGCAAAGTCTACCTTGGGAATTTTCTAATGAATATGAGAGAGATCCTGCCACAGGTAGTTATTAAAACGTCCCCTGAAGTCTTTTATGATGAACTATGGTGACTGTGTCTGAGTCTTTGACCTTCCCTGAAGCCTCTGGGTTTTTTTTTTTTTTTAAGAAATTATCACTACCCCAAGCTATTCTCTTATTAAAATTTCAAAAATAAATTCCTACTTCAAAGTTTTAATTTGTATAGTGCATCTTCTGAATAACTCAAATAATTTTGTAAGTATTATTTGATCAATCTGCTCTTTTCTTCTGAAATGGAGGAAATATGTGTTGATTTAACTGCTATTTTTATCTTTTTTGAAGAAGGATTGAAAAATAAAGAAGCCTAGGAAGGAAAAGATAGTGGAGTTTTGCTTACTAAATGAGCAAAAAGCCTGTTCTTCCTGTTTTTCTTGTAGAAAAATGTATCATCACGAAAAACTCAAGATTTATAATAGGAAAGGGAAAGATGATTAGTAAGATCTATGAGAAAGAGGATGGTTCTTAGGCACAGAAATAAACATTCTAGAATTACTTTAACAGGTGTTTAAAGTATAATAAAGAAAATGGGGTTACCTATTTGCATGTAATAAAAATTTTGTGAAAGTATGTTTAAATTCAAACATAACAGCTTGACTAAGAGGGAAACTAAAATTTGTTGAGTATCTATATTATATGATAGGAATTAGGGGATTGTGTTAGCATGTTATTTGCTTGCCACAGCAACCTTTCTAACTTCTGAAGTCTGTTTTTACCTTCACTTAACAGATGGTGAAACAGACTACAAAGGTCAAATAACGTGGTCCTGCCCTCATGGCAAGAGCTGGGGGTTCAGAACAGACACTTTGGATTTCAAGCCCTCGTTCTTGTTCCCTTTGCCCTGTTATCTAGCGGGCTTGACCCTTTGTTCAGTTTTGACTGGCTCCAAAGCCCAAATACCCTCTGGTACTAGTAATGTCTTTGTATCAGTCAGCTATTGCCACAACAGTGCTACACAGTAACTGTCTCAAAATTCAACAGCACACACCAAAAAGATTTAGTTTTCACACAGACATTTGTGAGTCAGCTGGGCCTCTTCTGTTCTAGGCTGGGCTCCTTGGGCTTGGCTCCAGTCTGGGGGGTTGAGATCTGCACTGCTCCTTTTATCTCTTATCATCCCTGGATAGGCACCTAATCAAAGGAGGTTTTTCTTAGACAAAAGGGAAGCAAGCCCAACTTCCCAAGCACATTTAAATTTTCTGCTCGGTGTCCTCCTGCCAACATTTCATTGGCCAGAACAAGTCGTGTGGCTAAGCTCAAAGTCAGGGATAAGGAAGAATACTCTGCCTATAGTATGGGTGGGGAAAATGACTATATTCCAAACAATAATCAGTACTGCCAAACTCTTGATGAACCTTCTGAAGAAGATACAACTGGATAAATAGAGCTCTCTCTTCTGTTTAATGTCTTGTGTGGATTCCTTAAATACTGTAAGTTAATCATGTCTGTGAAAGGTATTTAGATTTTTATATCTTAAAACTAAGGTGCCTGGAGACTCAGCACCATTAATTGGCACGGAATGAGCTATCGGCATCAGAAGTCGCCTCAATGTTTTTAGTCTGGCCTACTGGTATGTGCTTTCCTCTGTTTCACTAACTGGAGTGAGGAAAGGGCATGCTAATGCTTTTGTGATGGGTTGCTTTTATTTTTGTCATTAGTATCTATGTGATGGTAAAGAATTAACATTACTTCCAATCCAGTAGTTAGGGCAATTAGCATTTTATTTAACTCTCAATTTAGAGCCTAATCACATTTATTAGATATGTTAACTATTTAAATCCATTTAAATTTGGTTCATTAGAAGCTAAGCTTTTAGATTGCTTACTTTTTTCAGCTTTTCATTATTCTCTGTTAGGAACCTTTGCTTCCAATTCACTTATGGGAATAAAATTGTTGACACAGGAAGAAATTTTAGACCAAAAAGAAAATGGATTCTGAGGAGCTAATATCACATTATTGTGAGGTCAGGTAATTATGGGAAGCTTTGTTGTGTTGCTGAAGATGTTCACTGGCTTCCTTTCTTTAGATTAAAAAATTTTTTTTTGAATGTTAATTAATTTTGAGAGAGAGAGTGAGCGAGCGAGCGAGCGAGTGCTCCTGCACAGACACATAAGCAGTGGAGGGTCACAGAGAAGGAGAGACAGAGTCTCAAGCAGGCTCTGCACCATCAGAGCAGAACCCAATGTGGGGCTTGAACTCACAAACCATGAGATCATGACCAGAGCCAAGAACAAGAGTGGGATACTTAATGGACTGTACCACCCAGGTGCCCCTAGATTTAATTGTTCAGGGGGGTAGGGGAATGACAAGGAAGGGAGGGTAAATAATGACAGTATTCTAAAACTTGAACACTCAGGATAAACAAAAATTATATCCTTTAAGTTCTCTAGTTAGGTTCTCTAGTTAGGAAGAATATTTCCTAACCTTTTTGGATATTGTGTCATCTTACCACCATTTGGTCTCCTTTCCCCTTGAAAGGATATTTATTTTTTAAACAAAAATGAGTTAGTAAGTTTTGCAGTGAGAACTTTGATTCTCATTTTGAAATTGTTGGAGACCTCTTGGAGTGTTAACAAAAACAAGACTGAGGATCAGTGTTCTGCTGCAAATAGGTAAGTTGTCATTGAAGTGGTTGAAATGTAGAAGAAGATCGATATGGCAAACCTGATGTTCTCATAGGTACATTTATATTCATCTTCTGTGTCTCTGAATTGCATGCATTATTGTTATAACGGTACAACACGGTGCCTCTGTTGTGTTTATCTACACAGATAGATAAGCTAATTATATCTTCTTTCAAGGACTTTTGCATCTGTTTGGAGATTGACACTGGATGTCCCTTGATGGCAACCTACATTATGGTTTTAAAAGCTAAAATCAACCTGTTTCTGTGTTGTAGTAATGTTTCTTTTAGTAACTTGGGGTGTTTTTATTAAAAAAAAAATTAGACTCACCTTCATTATGGCAGAGCCCATGCCTGACTTACTCAGCACTGTAACCTCAGCACCTTGAAAAGTGTCTAGAACATAGAAGGATGAATGAATGAATGTTGCTGTAAAACATGAAATCTTCCCTCACTGAGTCTTTATATACCCTTCTAGCAAATCTTATTTAATTTAGTCTCTATAATAAGAAATTTAAATGTAGAAACATCCTGTGGTCTTGTGTAAAACATGTTTTTGACTTTATTCTTGAGAAACTTATGCTAGAAATTACACTTACCATAATTCTCTAGAAAGAAACTTTTAGAATTTTGCTTATAGATTGAATATGTATTTTTTAATTCATAAATGAAACTTGTTTTTATGTGGGCTTATCTTACAGAAGACAAGGGGGAAGATTAACGAGCAATAGCAAATTACAGAGAAGCAGGAGACATCTATCATATGTGGAATATAGCCTTATTATTAACTGTCAGGACTATTATACTAATAACTATTCTTTTTTATTAAAGTATTTTACTTATTTATTTCCCAAAGAAGTTATTTTTGTTGTCTTATTTATGGAAAATAGAATTTGTTTTTAAAAGTTAGGAATACTTTTTTGTGTTTCTGAGCTATTTACACAATTGCTTTAAAAAGCTACAAAATTATAAAAATATAATGTTTATAAAAATGATTTTGCATCTTGTTCTTTTGATGATAGCCACTGTTTAAGTGCTGTACTTTGTAGCACAGAATTAGATTTCTGTTTTTAAAAAAGGACATACAATAGCTATGCTTCTAAAATGATATAAAATATTGGTGATCTCAGGGTATGTGTAAGTTTTTTCTTTGATGGCTGACAGTTCATATTGAGTAATTGTTTTACAGTGGCAATTTAGCTAGGTAACCTAATGTAAATTTAAATGCATTTGTTTTAATAGCATATTTAATCTTTCTTGTCTTATTTTCTAATTGAAGAGAAGGGGCAAAAGCTAAGTTTGTATGAAATTTAAATTCACTTGGATATAGTCCTTAACCATATTAGTCAATTTTTATCAAAAAAGATGCAATAAAGTTTTCCTATTATGGTTTTAAGATTATTGATTGGAAAAGAGTTTGAAAATATCTTTTTGCCCCTGTTTCCCCTACATAGCCTTCTTGAAGTTTCTGTAAATTAGATTTTAAATGCCAATTAGGAGGTTGAGTATACTAAAATAAAAGCAAATGCAACCAAAATGGCCTCACCTTATGGCTAGTTAGGCTTTTGAGAGAATAAGTGGAACCTTTGCTCTGAGCATGGCTTTGAGAAAGATATTCATCTTAATGAACACATTAATTAGAACCATAACTATTTATAAGATAATTAGAAATGAAGCTTGGTAAACTGAGCTTTTCCTGCAATTAATGGAGGATTAATTACTGGAGGTAATGAAGTGGATTTTTAAATGCATTAAGGTGAAGTACAGAGATGAGCAAGGCTTTGTGATAGTTGCATAATTATTTCAGGCTGTTTGAGCATAGCTCATATGAGATCGTTAATAAGCATCATTGCATCGTTATGTATGCACTTAAAAAGACTTACCACCAAAATGACTGCCTAATTATTTCTAATTGGCAGGACTCTGTGTAGTCATTGAGCTGTTTGTAGCCATTTTAAGGTTCATTTAACTATCCTTGGGGCCATGTGATAGATGGAAAAAGCTTCAACTACATGCTGGCCTTGGCTGGCGCCGTTAATCAATTTTGGTGGGCTTCAGTTTAAATGCATTTGCTCATGCAGAGGTCAAAACCTGAAGTAGTCCAAGCAAAGTTTTGCTTTTTGAAGCCACTTGACTGTATTCATTAGCAATTAGTAAAATAATTGTGTCTGTCACTATATTTGGATTTCCATATGACTTTGGTATTCTTTTATCACTGTCCCTTCTTATTCCATATTTGCTCCACTGGAAACCAAATATTCTTCCAACAAACCCTTTTAGCGACTTCAGTGTAGTGGCATATGTTCTGCTATACTACCTTTCTTCATTCATTTGTTAGCTTAAACAGTGTAGTACGTTTCAACACAATCATCTAATTTGCTTCTGATTGATTGCTGGTGAAAGTTTCTACCCAAGGACAACATTTTAGGGCTTTTAAGGACATCTCTGAGGAATTAGTCATTAAGCATTAAGAGAGGAAGTAAGAAGTAGTCAAATCGAATCCTGACATTTACCAGAGTTTTGTAGTTAGGACATCTATATCTAAGATGTTGAAAGCAAAATATATATATATATATATATATGTATTTTTTTTCCATCCCCACCCCCAAAGGGCACAAGCTGCAAGCAAGTTGTATGATGGGGATAAGCTGTGTAAGGTCTATATTTGTTTTTAAAACTGGTTCTAAATAAGAATATTACTAATCTAGTATTTTTGTGGAATTAATTTAGAAATGTTTGAATTTCTAATTTCAAATGATATATCTTTGTTTATAATCTAATTGATATAAAGTTTTTTAATTTTTAAAATCAGATTTAATGTGACATCCCATTAGCTAAGCATCTGTAAAGGTTTTCAATGAGCTTGTTGTCTTGTTACACATAATCATAACCATCTGTGGGATGTTGTCAAGGTATATATGCCATTAGAGTGGTTTAAGAAAACCGTGGTGAAGCAAATTGTAAGCTAATAAAATGAAGGTCAGTTATACCCCTTTGTTATGAAAAATGTGGTTTTAATCATTTCCTTAATGTTAATGCTTAAGGTTAAAATTATTTATGCAGAATAAAGTATTGCCAACTTTATTGAAACTAGATGTGTGTATTTAGTTCCCTTAACAGTTTCATTATTCAGGAATTTGGGGGTTTAAATGTCAATCAGGCAGTGCATATTTCTTAGGAATTGACTTAATTACTATGGATTTTAGTCTATTGTTTCAGTATTTAGAAACAATGGATTGAACTCCTTAATCTCTCAAATCAATCAACCTGTCCCCTGCTAGAATTATAAACTTCTTTTTAGTTTTTGATAATGCCTTTTGAGTATATTTAACACATATTTTAAGAGGAAGAGGAAGCTTGAAGCTTTTAGCAAATGGATTGCTTGTTTACAGTAATGTATCAAATTCTACAAACTTAGACTGTATCTTAATGGATTTGTTTTTTCTTTGGTTATTCAGATGTGTTAATCTGCTTTTAAAGCATAGAAAAAATAATTTAAAAATTGGGATAGAATTCCCTTTCTTTTGCAATTAGAAAATCACATTCTGTACCTTGATCAAATTGTCACAATTTTTCTCATCCTTTGACTTTAAATTGAAATTGAAATCTTGGATTAAGTGTCTGTTTTATTTGTGTGGTGGTATATTTTCTGAATCTAGTTTTAGGTGCTTCTTTAAGGGAACTGTGGTTGTGAAGTTCTTATTGCTAAACTGAAATGGGCAAAATGTTAATGTTTTTATTATTTTTTTTTTGTTTATATATTTTTTTTTTGTTTTTATTTTTTGTAAGTTTGTAAAGAGTGTATTTATGAGGGGAGCTTGGGTGGCTCAGTCACTTAAGCGTCTGATTCCTGATTTCTGCTCAGGACATGATCTCACCGTAGTGAGATCGAGCTCCATTTCGGGCATGGAGCCTGCTTTAGATTCTCTCTCCCTTTCTCTCTGTCCCTCCCCCACTCACATGCATGCACGTATGTGCTCTCCCTTTCTCTCTCTCTCTCTCTCAAAAAGAATATTTATGAAACTGTGCTCTAGAAAAATGGGACATTATGTTAATGTTATATTGTTGGCTTTAAATCTGCATATTCAGGTATACCGTGAAATGTGGTTCTATAATTTTACTTGTGTAGATGTATTCATATTTGGTAATTATAACATGTAAGGGAAAATATTACTGTAGGGTTCCCATTTACTTTAGTTTCTTGAAGTGCTTAGAAATAAGTAAGGCAGCCAGGCACGTTTGTTCTTACCCTGCCATTGAACTATGGTACAACTCTGCCAAGACCCTGGTTAGCCCGCTGGAGGATCAGAAACTTGTGGAGCAGAGGTGAGACGTCCCAGCTGAGTTCCCCTAAACCTATCAACCTATGTACTGTCAGACCGGTGGGTGAGGTCATCGTAGACCAAGTGCCAGCAAACTAGAGTTTACTGGATTTCTGCTTGTTTTTATAAAAATAAAGTATTATTAGAATACAGCCAAATGCATTCATTTATTTGTTGTCTGTGGCTGCTTTCCTGCAACATGGCAGAGCTTAGTAGTTGCTACAGGACAAGAGACCTCATGTCCTGCAAATCTGAAATTTCTACTATTCCATTAAGAAAAAGTTTGCTGACTATTGTCCTAGACCATCCACCCACTCCTAAGCTATTTGAGTGTCCCAACGCTTCCTGCTAACCACTGAGATAGTCGCCAGCTGAGACCAGATTAAACTTGTTGTAAGATATATGTTTGTTGTTTTAAACTTCTAAGCTTTGGGTGGTTTCTATGCAAAAAATTACCTGATGTAACACTGAAGTGTACCTGTAAGAAAATGAGTGGCTTTTCCATGCGATTTGTTTAATCACTGTGATTTTGGTATTTATATTAAAACATCTCAAGTGATTTTCATTATTTTTATTTACAGATTTTTAAAAACTTTGGCAAAGTTTTTCATAACATTATTTTAATTCAAAAATAAATAAAAACATAATATTATTTTATTAAAATTATGGACATGATTGAAAAGGGTTTATGTCATGAATTGATTATTATTCATTTAAGTTGTAGTGTTTGCAATTTTGATTATCAGTTTTTGGTACAAGTACCTCAGGATTTGTTATCTATATAATAACTGCATTTAGTTTCCTGGGTATATAACTAGTTTATTAGTTGTATGTTGGAGGTGATACCAAGTAGTTAACATTGCTCAAAAAATATTTTGGAATGCTTTATTGATTTTCTTTTATAGGTATTGTGAGCATTTGAATACATTTTCTGTAAACTTCTTTTAAAGTTAAAGTATTGTTCCCATATTTTTCTATTTTGATTGTACTTTCTTCTTCTTCTTCTTCTTCCTAATGTTCAAGCAGATTGAAATTTTTGAAAGAAATCTTGACTCTAGCCTCAGCTGCTTCTCTTGGTTTACCTAATGAATAGGGTGGGCTTATTCCTTCTGTTTAGACTCTAGTCTTTTTTATTAGGGTCCTCAATGTCTTGTAAGAGAATACTGCTTCTATCTGCATCTGGGCTGACTGTTACCATACAGATCTCTGTATCTACAGTAACTGCATAAAATAGTTGTCCAAGAGGTACTTGTCAGGGGATATAATCTCAAACTCACTGCTATGTAGAACCTTTGAAAGCTTTGCCAAGAAGACTATGGATGAAAGATTAAAGGATATAGAGTATTTCTTTTTTAGTTTAAATTCTACCTCTTGTTTAAGCCTGAATCTTATATCTAGACTCATCATATTGACCTTCTCTGGAACTGACGTTATTAATAGTTTTTGCCATGTGGCCTATATTTTGGGAAGTTATTGCAAATTATTGTGTGAAATTTATTAGAGGGTTTAATTTAATAATGCTATATCAGGACCAGGGATAGTTGTATCTGATTTGATAACCTGGTTTGTTTTAATCCTGTTAACATTATGTTCTTTTGAGGTAGCTGTTGGAAAGCTTGAAGCTAGATTTTGGTTCAGTTCTAGTAAATAAAAGCGACTTAGGTTCCTTTTTCATATTAACTTTTTCCTGATTCTATCTTTCTTTTTCTTTGTTCTTCTTTATTCTTTGTTACAAAATTTTTTATATTACCTTACCATCTATCTATCTATCATTTGGAACAATGTATGGGGATATAAATCAGTTCTACAATGTGTTGGATTTATGGTGCCTGAAGGGTATTTAATATATCAAGCTTTATAAGATAGAGTAAGCCCATTTAGCCTTTCTCTCCCATTGATAGAAGTAAGACTGAACAAAATGCCAGAAGAAGCTACTTGGTGCCTTGGAGACAATGGTAGGTAGATAGGGGAGGAGAGCCAAAACATGAAGTGACCCAAGGGCTCAGAGTTTCCCATTTTTATTTCCTCTTTACTGTCCCAGATTTGATCCAGACAAGTCCTCTTCACAGAATTGTGCAGTAAGCAGTAAAATCTCTTAGAGAAACCTCATTATGTCTGACTAGAAGAAAGGAAAAGGATACCCTGTGAGTCAGAGGAAATAGGGGGAATCCTTTTTTTTTTTGTTTTCATCCTCTCCCTCCCCACTGCCTTTTTTCTGTCTTGGCCCTGCCCCCAGGATAGCCCCAGATGTGGACTGTGGAATCCCTTTTTATTTTTGATTCCTCTTTTCTCTCCTGCTTTTTCTTTTTGTCTCCAGTGACATCCTGTTCATGTAGAACTTCATGATGGCAGCAGAGGCAGCTCAAACTCCAAGAAAAACCCCATATTTCCTTCCAGATGCCTGGAGAAAGGAGTTTCTGTGAGCTGAAGAGTATGGGGATAATCCCAGAAAGGAGAAAACTAGAGAAAGAGGTCCCTTCATTCTGTGTATGACTGCCACAAGGCCTAGGCTCACCACTGAGCTGTACATATGTACACAGACTATAAGCAACTTAACAAAAGCTTTGAAAACTGAACTGACATTGGAACTACAACCCACAGAAAGTGAGGCAGAAGTTTTGATCTAAGCACAACCAGGTTAGTTGCCTGCAAAAGCAACAAAATCAGTCTACAGAGGACTTTAACAAGACCCAGAGTCTTGCAACATAATATTCAAAATATCTAGGATACAAGCCAAAAGTAATCAGCATACAAAGAACCAGGAAAAACTGACTAATATTTAAGGGAAAAGACAATCAACAGATGCCACCTCCAAAGTGAACCAGATGTTGGAGTTAAAGTCAGATGAAGATTTTAAAACAGCTATTATAACTGGGCACATGAGATAAAGGTAAACTCTTTTGAAATGAATAGAAAGGTAGAACTTCGAGCAGAGAATGGAAACTTTTAGAAAAGAAAGCTAAATGGAAGTTTTAGATCTGAAAAATACAAGATCTGAAATTTTAAAAAAAGAAAGCTAAATGGAAGTTTTAGAACTGAAAAATACAAGATCTGAAATTTAAAAAAAAGTAGTGAATTGGCTCAATATTAGAATGGAAATGACAATAAAAGAGTCCATGAACTTGAAGATATATAAACAGAAATAATCCAGTCTGAAAAATAATTAAAAATATTAAAAGCATTGAGTGAAAAGTCAGGAACATGTGGAACAGTAACAAAATATGTAGCACGCATATAATTAGAGTCCTAGAATGAAAAAAGAATAGAATAGAAAACATATTTCAGGAAGTAATAGAAATTTCTCGACTATGATGAAAGATAGTTTTTTTCAGAGTTAAGAAGCTTGGTTAATCCCAAATAGAATAAACTCAAACAAAACTACTCTTAGACATACTTTTAAAAAAATGTTTACTTATTTATTTTGATAGAGAAAATGCAAGTCAGGGGAGGCAGAGAGGTAGAGAATCCTAAGCAGGTTCTGCATGGTCATCAGAGCCCCATGTGGGGCTTGACTGTATGAACTGGGAGATCATGACCTGAGCCAAAGTTCAATGCTTAACCGACTGAGCCACTCAGACGCCCCCACACCTAGACATATCTTAATGAAACTGCTAAAACACGTAAAGAATAATTGTTTTAACTGTTCATGATCTTACTGTTGAATGAGATATTTATCTTTTTGTTATGTATCCATTGTACTTTGCCACTCAAATAGGCATTAGTATATTTCCTGTTGTGCTTAAACTGGGAAGAATAAGTAATGAAGAAAACAGTATTTTTCCTACACAATTATGAAGATAGTATTTTAAAGAACAACTTTTGCATGTTGTATTGAGATATTAAAAGGAATATGTTAGCAGTACATCTCTCTTCCAAACTTATTTAGAGTTAGCTTGGTAGTTCATTGATTAGTTGACTACTCTGAGTTAAAAACATTAGTATATGTTTATTTACACTTTAATCCAGGGAATGAGTTTTTGGGCCATTGGGAAAGTTCCTAAAATTAAACATAGTTATTTAGTTGTTCCTCTGTAGGATGCTTAATGTATTTTTTATGTTAGAAATGAGTAATAGTCTTTATTTGGAATTTGTGTTCTTTTTTTTTTTTTAACACTTTAGGATTTACATGTATATGATAGGTGGGTTGGAGCATATGGATCATTTGCTCATAATACTGTCCTTCAGCATCAACTGAATTTTTCTAACTGAGCAGAATCTCTTGCTTTAACAAAAATTGGATGCTTTGCATCAAACATCAATTTGAAATATTTGTTTTCAATTAAAGCACACTTATTACTGATATTCAATCTTACGACATTTTAAGGTTAAGCCCAAGTCTTAAATTTTCTATAAGTCCTTTCTTGACCACCATGCTTGCTTTCTACTTAGATTTTGTACATCTATCTATCTACCTCTCTCTATATCCATCTGTCTTTCTCATGGAATATACATTACTTAACCAAGAAAGTTAAATATAAATTTACCTATGAATGAACAATTCCACTCTTAGGGACTCACCTAAGAGAAGTGAACACACCCACATCCATCCAAAGAGTTGTCCGCCAGTATTCTCAATAGCCTGGTTTATAATAGCTCAAAGGTGGAAACAATCCAAGTGCCCATCAACTAATACATGGTGTAAAAAAATGTGGCATATTTAAATAATAAAATATTGTTCAATGATATAAAGGTACAAGCTCCTTATAGGTACTATGACTTATGTGGACTCCAAAAATATTAGGCTAAGTGAAAGAAACCAGATAAAAGAGATCACATACTATATGATTTCACTTATTTCACATGTCCAGAAAAGTCAAATCTATGAAGACATAAAATAGATTAGTGATTGCCCAAGGTGGACTGAGGAATGGGGATTAATAGTAAATGAATACAAGGGAAATTTGAGGATGATGAAAATGTTCTAAAATTGATTTATGGTAGTGATTACACAACTTCATAAATTTTCTAAAAAGTCACTGAAAATTGTATAGCTAAAATAGAAGACTTTTTATAATATGTAAAGTATGTCTCAATAAAGTCATTAAACAAGAGTTATGTATGAGACAGTATTTATTATCTCACCGTTGACATAGCCATGTCAAGACTTAGCTTAATGTTTGGCATTTTGATAGGTACTTAATGAAGGGTTAATTTAAAATTTAATTAGTTGAGCTTTCAAAATTAAACTGAGCCTAGTACCTAGGAAAACATTCCAGAAAGTTGAGTCTCAAACCAATAAGTAAACTAGATGAAGTTTACGTAGTTAAAGCTTTTTATTCATATCAGATGATGGATTAAATGTAGAAGTCATAAGTGGCTCCATGAATTATCAAATAATGAACATACCTTTAAATACTACTGAGGTCCAGAAATAGAATATTAAGAATACCCTTGAATCCCTGCTCATACTCCTTCACAATCATTACCATTTTTCATTTCTTTTCATTTCTTTGGATAGCCATATTAGTCACTCTGCTGACTTCTAAATCCATGGATTAGTTTTGCCAGTGTTTGAACCTTGTAAAAGTGGACTCAGTAGATGTGTAATCTTCTTTATCTGGCTTCTTCTGTTTAACATTGTTATGAGATTCATTTATGTTTTTTCATGTCACTATAGTTTATGATTGTATGTTATTCCATAGTATAAATATACCACAATTTATTATCTATGTTACTGTTGATGGGCAGCTGGGGTGTGTCTATTTTTGGTATTACAAAGTAAGATACTAAAAATATTTTTCTAATGTCTGGTTAACTTAACCATTTTGATGGATGTGTAGTAATATCTATTTGGGTTTTAATTTTATTTCCCTGCTGGCTTGAGCACATTTTCATGCCTTTATTGGCCATTTGGATATTCTCTTTTATGAAGTGCCTGTTTCAATCTCTTGTCTATTTTTTTATATTAGGAGAGCTGTTTCTTAATGATATGTAGCAGTTTTAAAGTTTTTGTTCTTTCTTAAAAAATATATTCTGGTCATAAGCCCTTTGTCTATTAGTATGTATTTCAAGTATCTTTTTTTTTTTTTTTTGCTCCCTGGCTTGTCTTTTTGCTTTTATAATGGTATCTTTTGATGTTCAGGACTTCTAATTTTAATGTAGGTTTTCCTTTGTGCTTAGTGCTTTTTGTATCTTTGTAAAGAAATTGTTGCTTATCCCAACATGAACAAAACCTTTTAGAAACTCTGTTGTTTTACATTTTGCACTTAAATCTGGAATTTATTTTTATGTGTGGTATATAGCAGGTAAAGTGTTTGGTTTTTAATGGTCATTCAGTTGACCAAATACTACTTATTGAAAAGACTTTACTTCCATTTATAAAGTAAATAAGACATGGGCATGTGATATATACCATAGAGAATATAGTCAGTAATATTATGACAACTTTGTATGGTGATAAATGATAACTAGACTTACTGTTGTGACCATTTTGTAATTTATAGAAATATCAAATCACTGTGTGTGTTCCTGAAAATAATACAATGTGGTTTGTCAGTTATTCTTCAATAAAAAAAAGACTTTCCTTTTTTCACTGCTCTGTATTGTCCTAATCAAGTGTCTATTTTTTAAAAAAATAGTTTATTGTCAAATTGGTTTCCATATAAAACCCAGTGCTCTTCCCCACAAGTGCCCTCCTCCATCACCACCACCTCTTTTTCCCCCTCCCCCTCCCCCACCAACCTTCAGTTCGTTTTCAGTATTCAATAGTCTGTCAGGTTTTGCGTCCCTCTCTCTCCCCAACTCTTTCCCCCTTCTCCTCCCCATGGTCCTCCATTAGGTTTCTCCTGTTCTGTTAGACCTATGAGTGCAAACCATATGGTATCTGTCCTTCACCTGACTCATTTCGCTTAGCATGACACCCTCGAGGTCCATCCACTTTGCCACAAATGGTCATATTTCATTCAAGTGTCCATATGTGAGTGGGTCTTATGAATTCTCTATTCCTTTCCATTGATTTATTTATCCTTACACCAATACTACACTGTCTTGATTACTGTTGCTTAAATTAAGTCTTGATAGCAGATAAATTTTTTGCTCTAATTCTTTTTCCATAAGGGTATGTAGGCTAATTTTGACCATTTGTATATATTTAATTTTTAGAATCATCTTGCTGATTTCTTAAAAAAAGAAAAGAAAAAAGAAAAAACAAAATACTGAGATTTTGATTGGAGTTTTATGACATATTTATAAGTCAATACAGAGAAACTTGACATCAGATTTTCTAATTTTTCATTTGTCAGGGAGTTTAGTTTATTCATTGAATTTAATTTTTCAAACTGATTCCCAGGAAGTTATTTCTGCATCGGCTTATTTTTCTGATATCATAGACTCTGTTGTGATGAACCCTTTTCCATTCCTGGTAATAGTTACTTGAAGTTTTCCCATTTTTCTTGATCAGTCTCACCAAGGATTTATTATTTTTTTTTAATTAAAAAAATTTTAAGTGTACCTTCAGAGAGACAGAGACAGTATGAGCGGGGGAGGGACAGAAAGAGAGGGAGAAAGAGAATCCCATTCAGGCTGTGTACTGCCAGCACAGAGCTTGATGTGGGGCTTGAAGTCATGAACCATGAGATCATGACCTGAGCTGAAATCAAGAGTCAGATGCTTAAAAAACTAGGCCACCCAAGTGCCCCAGAATTCATCATTTTTTAAATTAAAATATAAGTAACATACAGCATTATATTAGTTTCAGATGCACAGTATATTGATTCAACATTTCCATATAGTTCTCAGTGCTCATCATAAGTGTATTCTTAATCCCCTTTATTATCAGTGTGATTTTGATTTGCATTTCCCTGATGATGAGTGATATTGAGTATTTGTTGGCCATCTGCCTGTCATCTTTGGAAAATGTCTATTCAGGTGCTGTGCCTGTTTTTTATTGGATTATTTGTGTATTATTGTGTTGAGTTTTCTGAGTTATTTATATATTCTGGATATTAACACCTTACTGAATTTTCATTTGCAGATACCTTTTCCAATTCAGTGGGTTCCTTTTTTGTTTTGTTGATGGTTTCCTTCTCTGTGCAAAGTGTTTTATTTTAGTGTAGTTATAATAGTTTATTTTTGCTTTTGGTTCTCTTGCATGAGAAGACCTATTTAGAAAAGGTTTCCACAGTTGATGTCAAAGGAGTCACTTCTTACATTTTCTTACCAGGAGTTTTATGGTTTCAGTTCTCACATTTAGGTCTTTAATTCATTTTAAATTTATGGGGTAAGAAAGTAGTCCAGTTTCATGCATTTGAATGTTGCTCTCCAATTCTCCCAGCACCATTTGTTGAAGAGACTATATTTCTCCCATTATATATTCTTTTCTCTTTATTGTAAATAAATTGACCATATAAGCATAAGTTGATTTCTGGGTTCTCCATTCCGGGATTCATCAATTTTTACAGTATTTTTAAAAATACTGACTTTGTTTTACTGATCTTTCTCTTGTTTATATTCTAATCATTAATTTTTCCTTCAAATGATTTCTTCCTCTCTTTGCGTTCGATTTGCTGGTCATTTTTAATGAATTCTTGAGATGGGTGCTTACATCATTGTTTTTTCCCCCTAATATATCCATATATGGCTATACATTTTTCTCTAAGCACAACTTTAACTGCATCCTGTAAGTTTCATCTAGTATTAATCATTATTGTTTAATAAGGGATATTTTCTGATCTCCATCATAGTATTTTCTGTGACCTATGGATTATTTAGAAGCTCACCTTGAATTTTCTAAGCATAAAGTGTGTTTTTAAAAAATTTTATCTTTCTGTTATATTTTAGCATAATTTTATTATGGTTGTTTGTTCAGTGAGCATATTCTGAACACAACCCTTTAATGTTTGTTGGGACTGCTCTGTGGTCCAGCATATATAAGGGCAACCTTTGTAAATATGATAAATATATCTTTAGAATGTGTACATATTAAGTTATTAGCAGAATTAGTGTCCGTTTATTGATTAGGTCATATTAGAACATTTTTTTACATTTTTTATTTTTGAGAGAGAGAGAGCGGGCGCACTTACGAGCACGAGTGGGGGAGGGGCAGAGAGAGAGGGAGGCACAGAATCTGAAGCAGGTTCCAGACTCTGAGCTGTCAGCACAGAGCTGACATGGGGCTCAAACTCACAAACCACGAAATCATAACCTGAGCCAAAGTTGAATGCTCAACCGACTGCACTACCCAGGCACCCTTGGTGAGGCCCTATTTTTAAATTTTGTTCAGATAATCTATTGTTTTCCTATATTTGTCTATGTTGGTTCTCAATTACTGAGAATTATTTGTTAAAAATTTTCCTTTATATTAATAAATCTTGAGGCTATATTATTATGCATGCCTACAGATATGAATTATAATTCTCCTGAGCTTTTTATCTTTATAAGATGTTTGTCTTCTGCTATAGTAAATGCTTTTGGTCTTAAAATCTAGTTTGTCCGATGTAACTATTTTGGTTAATGTTTACCTGGTACATCTTTTCCCCATTTTCATACTATCAAACTTTCTATGTCCTCATGTTTGATATATGTTTTTTAAAAGCAACATTTCATTTTGTTTTGTTCTGTCAGTTTTTTTTTTAATTTTAGAAAGGGAGAGTGAGTGGGGGAGAGGGACTTAGGGAGAAAAAGAAGCCAGGGGGCTTGGTCCACCATCCTGAGATCATGACCTGAACTGAAATTAAGAGTCAGATGCTCAACTGACTGAGCCACCAGGTGCCCCTCTCAATTGGTTTTTAATAGTGGCATTAACTCTTTATCTGTGATAAATTTTCTCCTATTTGAGTAGGAGGTCATATACCTGGAATTTTGGACATAGTCTGAGAACCATTTCTTACAGCCAGGTTGTAGGGGAATTCACACATGTGCCTTTGTACTTTTTAGAACTTTTAGAATTGTTAAAATTTTTATTGAAATACCAGTTAACATACAGTGTTATATTAGTTTCAGGTGTATCATTTAGTGATTCAGTACATCCATGCAACACCCTATGCTCATCACAACAAATATACTCCTTTTTTTAAAAAATGTTATTTATTTATTTTGAGAGAGAGAGAGAGAGAGAGACTGAGGGAAGGGAGAGAGAGAGAGAGAGAGAGAAAGAAAGAGAGAGAGAGAGAGAGAGAGAGAGACTGAGGGAAAGGAGAAAGAGAGAATGAGAATATCCCAAGCAGGCTGTAATACTGACAGCATGGAGCCTGACATGAGGCTTGAACTCACTAACTGCGAGATAATAATGTGAGCAAAACTCAAGAGTTGGGTGCTTAACCGACTGAGGCACTCAGGTGCCCCAACAAGTGCAGTTCTTAATTCCTATCACCTATTTCATCTATCCCTTCACCCATCTCCCCCTCTGGTAACCATCAGTTTGTTCTCTGTAGTTAAGAGTCTGTAAGAGTCTGTTTCTTGGTTTGTCTGTCTCTCTTTTTTAACTTCACTCATTTGTTTTGTTTCTTAAATTCCATATATGAGTGAAATCATGGTATTTGTCTTTCTTTGATTTATTTCACTTAGAATTGTATTCTCTAGCTCCATTCCTGTCATTGTAAATGTCAAGATTTCATTTTTAATGGATGAATAATATTCCAGTGGTGTGTGTGTGTGTGTGTGTGTGTGTGTGTGTGTGTGTGACATCTTTTTTATGTATTCATCAACCAGTGGACACTTGGGTTGATTCCATAACTTGGCTATTGTAAATAATGCTGCTATATGTGTTTGCTGGTATTTTGTTGAGGAATTTGAGTTCATCAGGAATATTGGCCTATACTTCTCTTTTTGAGTAGTGTCTTTATTTGATTTTGGTATCAGGGTAATGCTGGCCTCGTGAATAAATTTGGAAGTTCTCCTTTGTTTTCTATATTTTTAGAAATAGTTTGACAAGAATAGATATTAACTTTTTGATGGAATTTGCCTGTGAAGCCATTTGGTCCTGGACTTTTGTTTTTTTGGAGTTTTTTGATTATGGATTCACTTCCTTTGCTGGTAATTGGTCTGTTCATCTTTTCTATTTCTTCCTATTTCTGTTTTGGTAGTTTTTAGCCTTCTAAGAATTTGTCCCTTTCATCTAGGTTATCCACTTTATTGGCATATAGTTTTTCACAATACTGTCTTCTTATTGTTTGTATTTTTGTGATGTTATTTTTTATTTCTCTTTTCTCATTTGTAATTATATTTGAGTCCTCTCTCTTTTTTTCTTAGTAACTCTGGCTGGAGGTTTGTGAATTTTATTGATTTTTCCCTCCAGAGAACCAGCTCTTGGTTTCACTGATTTGTTGTATTGTGGTTTTTTTTTTAGTTTCTGTATCATCTGCTCTAATCTTTATTATTTCTATCCCTCTGCTGCTTTTAGATATTTGTTGTTGTTCTTTTTCTAGCTTTTAGGTGTAAGGTTAGTTTGCTTAAGATTTTTTTTTCTTGTGTCTTGGTCTGTAGTGCTCTAAACTTCCCTCTTAGAACCACTTTTGCTGCATCCCATTTTCATTTGTTTCCATGTACTTTTTAATTTCTTCTTCTTCCTTTTCCTCTTCCTATTCTTTTTTTCCTGATTGACCTACTTATTGTTTAGTAGCATGTTACTTAACCTTTATGTATTTGTGGTCTTTCCAGATTTTTTCTTGTCTTGGACTTCTAGTTTCATAGCTTTGTGGTCAGGAAAGATGCAGGGTGGAGCAGCTGGGTGCCTCGGTTGGTTGAGTGACTCTTGATTTCAGCTCAGGTCATGATCCCAGGCTTGTGGAATTGAGCCCCATGTCAGGGTCTGCACTGAGCATGAATGCTGTTTAAGATTCTCTGCCCCTCTCCGTGCCCCTCTCCCTGCCCGATGGTCTCCCTTTCCCCTTCCCTCTGCCCCTCTCTGCTGCTCATGCCATCTTTCTCTCCACCTCTCTCTCCAATAAATAAATAGGTAGGTAGGTAGGTAGATGACTTCGATCTTTTTGAATTTGTTGAGGCTGTTTTTTTGGGGTAATATGTGATCTCTTCTGGAGAGCGTTTCATGTGCACTTAAAAATAATGTGTATTCTGTTGTTTTAGGATGGAATGTTCTGAATATATCTGTTAAATTCCGTTTGTTCCAATGTGTCATATAGAGACATTGTTTCCTGTTGATTTTCTCTTTAGATCAGCCGTCCATTGACAAAAGTGGGATGTTAAAGTCCCCTACAATTATTGTATTATTATTGATTCGTTCCTTTATGTTTGTTATTAACTGTTTAATGTATTTGGGTGCTCCTGTGTTGGGTGTATAAATATTTGCAGTTGCTGTATTTTTTGTTGTAGTGTTCCCTTTATGATTATATAGTGTTCTTATTTGTCTCTTGTTGCAAATTTGATGGGTGTGCGTGTGTGTGTGTTAGCTTATTTATTTATTTTCAGAGAAACAGAAAGCATGAGCTGGGGAGGACGAGAGAGAGAGAGGGCGAGCAAATCCGAGGCATGATTCTTGTGATTCATTCCTGATTTCTTAGAGAAACCCACCCTCTCAGCACAGAGCCTATACAGTCTTTGTTTTAAAGTTTATATTGTACCTTACACATATTGCTGCTCCAGTTTTCTTCTGCATGATAGATGTCTTTCCATCCCTTCACTTTCAATCTGCTGGTGTCTTTATGTCTTAAATGAGTTTCTTGTAGGCATCAGATAGATGGGTCTTCTTTTTATTCTCCATTCTGTCACCCCGAGTCCTGATTGGAGCATTCAGTCCATTTGCATTCAAAGTAATTATTGATGGTTATGTGTTTTCTTTTTATTAAGTGTTTTGTGTTTATTTCTGAAGATTTTTCTCTGTTCCTTTCTCTTCTTGCTCTTTCACAGTTTCCTAACTTCCTTTAGTGATATATTTGGGTTTCTTTCTCTTTATTCTTCTCATGTTATTAGTATTTTTTGATATATGGTTACCGTTAGGTTTATATGTAACCTTTCTGCATACAGAAGTCTATATGAAGTTCATAGTTGTTTAGGTTTGAACCCATTCTTTATACCTCTCTTCCTCACTTTTTAGGTATATGTTGTTATATTTTATATACCTTAATTTCATGAGTTCTTTGACTTTTTTTATTAAAATATTCATTTTTACTCCTTTTTTGTTTTTTACCTTTATGTTTCTCCTATCCACTAGAGTCCCCTTTACTATTTCTTGCAGGACTGGTTTAGCAGTCATGAACTCCTTTAATTTTTGTTTGTCTGGGAAACTCTTTATGTCTCTTTCTGTTCTGAATGATAGCCTTGCTGGACACTATTCTTGGGTGCAGATTTTTCTCATTCAACACCTTGAATATATCATGCTACTTCCTTCTGGTTTGCAAAGTTTCTGTTGAATAATCTCCTGCTAGCCTTACAGGTTTTCCCTTGTAAGATACTATCTTTTGTCTTGCTGCTTTAAACATTTTTCTTGTTTATCACTGTATTTTGTCTTCTCTATGTTTTCTTGTGGAGTTTGTTCTGCCAGTGTTCAGATTGCTCTCCAGTTTATTTATTTGGATGTGGATGATATCTAGCTATAAACATAGGATGGGGTGAACTCAATTCCTCCTATTTCACCATCTTTCTGCAAAATCTTCTGATTCTAATTTTTATCTTTACATGTGATTATTTGTTAACTGTATATACTCTCTTGTAAAATTTCTGTTAATTTGTTTCATTTTCCAAAGGCATTGTCTTTTTTTCTAATGAGTTTTGAGGGTTTTGTTTTGTTTTGTTTTGTTTTACTGTTGTGTTATAAGAGTTCTTTATATGTTCTAGATGTTAGTCCTTTGTCAGATATATGTGTCCAGACATTTTCTTCTAATCTATAGTTTGTCTCATCATTCTCTTGATGGGGCCTTTTACAGAGCAGAGCAAAAGTTTTAAGTCTTCATGAAGTCCAATATTTTTGTTTTTCCCTTAATGAATTGTGTTTTCATTATCAAATCTGATAACTCTTTGCCAAGTAGTAGATCCTAAAGCTTTGTTTCCAGTGTTCTAGAAATTTTACAATTTTATGGTTTACTTTTTTCAAAAAAGTCTATTTATTTGAGAGAGAGAGCACACACACGAGCTGGGGAAAGAGAGAGAGAGAGAATCCCAAGCAGGGTCCACACCCAGTACAGAGCCCTGTGTGGGGCTCGATCTCATGACTGAGATCACGACCTGAGCCAAAATCAAGAGTCAAGTGCCCAACCAGCTGAGCCACCCACACGCCCTTCATGTTTTACTTTTAAGTCTGTGATTTACTTAGAGTAATCTTATATAAGATACGGGGTTTTAGTCAAGGTGGATTTATATTTTTTAATTTTTTGCCATAAGTATAGTTTTAAAAACTCAGTTGGGCTAAAGTTGACAATGGTTGAACTAGATGATTAGTAAACTCATTTGAGTCTTGAAAGCTTATGAAATGCTTTTCATAAAGTGTATTGAGGAGCACTAGGTATTAAAGGGCTTAAGGGATAAGGAAGCAAAATGCATTTGATAATTGTGGCCTAGTAAGGGTCCTCTTAGGATCTCTGTGTTATAGATTGGCTTAGAGTAAGAATTCTGTGCACATGAGAGAAATTTCTCTCCTCTGGGGTAAGTATCTGTGTTTGGGAGGGTGTGATGTCAGAATGGT
Source organism: Suricata suricatta (assembly GCF_006229205.1). Taxonomy (NCBI): domain Eukaryota; kingdom Metazoa; phylum Chordata; class Mammalia; order Carnivora; family Herpestidae; genus Suricata; species Suricata suricatta. Next base: position 104,735,138 of record NC_043704.1, on the reverse strand, counting down.
CCTAGAGTTGAGAAAATACTGCAAATTACGGCTTTTTATGGACTGGGTTACTTTCTCAGTTCCTTGCTAAAATTTAAGAATATATGCATTTGTTTTATTGAAAACTAATGATAAAAAGTGTTCACTTTATTGTAGTTTTCTTAATGTGTTTTCTAAAGTATTATTATTAGTGTGAATGATACAAAGCAATGAAAAATTGAACCAAAGTGGTGTATATTGTTATTATAATTTGTCTCTTAGTTATACATATGCTATTTTATTAGGAAGAAGAGATGTCATTACTATCTAGTATTAAGATAATTTGGACACATGGAAATGACAGGTAACAAATATTTAAGTGAATTTATTAAGGAAAAGTATAAATAATCATGCAAGATGAAATTAGAAGATAGGACAAAAATCAGGAAAGTAATATATGAATTTATTACTCATTTTTAACAAATATTTTAGTGTTTTCTGTGTGACTAGGCACTTGGACTATGTCAGTTAATATGTCTTTTTAGCTTTAATGTTCTAGCAAGGAAGTTAGTTCCTAGACAGTAAATATAAGTAAATGATATACATATTAGGTTTAATGAAATGGAAAAAGAAAAATAGAACTAGCAGTGGGGAATTTGGTGTTGTGGAGGTTGGGGGAAGGGTCAGGTTTGAGTATTTAACAGAGTGGCTGATATAGAGGTTAATGAAAAGTTGACATTTGTACGGAGATTTGAAGGAAGTGAAGGAGTCTGAGATGTCCAACAACATCGTGAAACCAGTGGGAAGAGCCCTGGTGGGTGGCAGAAGGCAGGATGTGTCTGGTGTGTTTGTCTTCTCAGTTTTATACATTAATCACAAATCATCTGTGAAGTTCATACTGTCAAACGTATAATGGACATTTAATGAACATAAACTGACTTTGAATATCTTAGAGTGATAGAGAAACCCCACCTGGGATTTATATTGGCTTGTCACTGTGAGATTATAAACTTTGTTTTAAATCCCTTCATAAGATGTTTTTCTTGGTATTCTGGAGTCCGGCTTACTGAGGTCCAAGTATGAGAACCTAAGACGGTCTTAGGTTCCTTCAGACTCCCTGAACGCTAACTCGCAGTTAATGTTGTGGGGTGTGTGTTAGTGGAAAATACTTTGAGAGTTTGTGTGGAAACCTTTTTTTATTTTAAGCTTATTTTTGTCCAGATACAGTATTTTGTATTCATAGGAAAGAATGGCTCAAATAATTAGAATTTTTTTTCTGATTTAATATGTTTTGAATACTATTCCTTCCTTAAAAATAGGTATTTTAGGTTTTAGTTTTCATGAGTAGCAAGCAGTATTATTTTTGTTTTTCTTTTTTGTTTTTCTTAAAGAAAGTTCAAGTCCAGTTGTATTCTGTTTTTGCTAATGATTTGGGACCCTAATGAATATATAAATTATGGCATGGTATACTGAGCTGTATAGTAATGCTATAAAATTCATTTTTGATTAGTAGACTATATAATTCCATACTATTCTGATTTGATACTTCCAATGTCTAAGTTTTAAATTTATTCTGTATTATTTTATTATTCTTTATTTTATTTTAATTCCAATGTAGTTAATCTACAGTGTTATATTAGTTTCAGGTGTACAATATAGTGATGTAACAATTACAGTACATCACTGTATCGTAATCACGACGAGTGCACGCCTTAATCCCTATCACCTATTTCACCTGGTTCCCCACCTGCTTCCCCTCTGGTAACCATCAGTTTGCTCTCAATAGTTTGGAGTCTGTTTCTTGGCTTGTTTCTCTCTCTCTCTCTCTCTTTCTCTCTCGTTTTGTTTTTTAAATTCCACATATGAGTGAAATCATACGGTATTCATCTTTGCCTGACTTATTTCACTTAGGATTATACTATCTAGCTCCATCCATGTTCCAAATGGCAAGATTTCCTTCATTTTTTTTAAAGTTTATTTCTTCTGAGAGAGAGAGAGAAAGAGAAAGAGAGCATTTGGGCACCTGTCTAGGAGAGGAGCAGAGAGAGGGGAGAGAAAGTCCCAAGTAGGCTCTGAACTGTAGCACAGAGCCTGCTATGGGGCTCAGTCTAACAAACTGTGAGATTGTGACCTGAGCCAAAGTCAAGAGTCAGACACTTAACTGACTATTTCACCCAGGCACCCCAAGATTTCATTCTTTTTTTATGGGTGAATAATATTCAGTTGTGTACACTACCCACCCACATCTTCTTTATCCATTTATGTATCAATGGACACTGAGCTGCTTCCCTGATTTGGCTATTGTAAGTAATGCTGCTGTGTACATAGGGATGCCTCTATTTCTTTGAATTAGTATTAGTTTTGTTTAAATTAGTATTTTGGCTAAATACCCATTAGTGCAATTACTAGATCATAGGGTAGTTCTGTTTTTATGTATTCTTTTTATTAAGTTGTCAGTTGTCACTGCTTCCAATTCTAATATGTCATCCACATTAATATATATTAATGCAAATAAATGTAAGTAATTTAATGGAAAAGCAGCTTATGTTCTGTTTACTTAACTATAAGAAAAGCTCTGGGTGGTAATTTGAGGATTTTAAAACTACTTTTTAAAGAATGAAGTAAGTTTTAATAGTCTTTATTTTTTAAATACAAAGTCAAAGTAAAATGATATTTACAGAGTTGCCCTTGTTTAACAATGTTACTTTTTAAAATATATAATTTTCTGGGCCTGTAATTAGTAGTAAAAAGGGAAATGAATGATTTTTTTTTTTAAAAAGTACTTTTGTATCATCTGTGTAATTTCTTCTAGTGAACTTATGGGCTATTCTTTGTAATTTGATTAAGTTAAGAAGTTGTGTTTTTCTTGTCTTGTTTAACAGGAAAATGTCAGGGGCGCCTGGGTGGTTCAGTTGGTTGAGTGTCTGACTCTTGGTTTTGGCCGAGGTCATGATCATTCATGGTTTGTGAGTTCAAGCCCCTCTTCAGGCTCTGCACTGACAGTGTGGATCCAGCTTGGGATTCTCTCTCCCTCGTCTCTCTGCCTCTACCCCACTTGCCCTCGCTCTCTCTCTCTCAAAATAAATGAACTTTTAAAGAAGGAAAATGTCAGCTTAAAAGAATTAGACATAATTATATATTGAAACCATTTCTTTTTATTAAAGACCTTTAAAAAATTTTTTTAAATGTTTTATTTATTTTGATACAAAGAGAGACAGAGCATGAGAGGGGAAGGGGCAGAGAGAGAGGGCGACACAGAATCTGAAACAGGCTCCAGGTTCCCAGCGTATCAGTATAGAGCCCGACGCAGGGCTCGAACCCACGAACATGAGATCATGACCTGAGCCGAAGTCGGAGGCCTAACCAGGCGCCCCAATTAAGAACTTTTGAAGAAAAAAGCTATATAATAGTAAAAAGCAAAATAATTATTTTACTTTTGAATATAAGCCTACAGATTTTGTTTTTGGTTTTATTGGTGATAAAAATCCCTACCTGTTAGTTAGATGCTATTAAGGTTGGCTCCCACTTTTAGGTTTACTTTCTTTACTTGTTGATGCTATTTCCAATAGTATATAATCAATTATTTATAGTTTATAAACAATATTTATAGCATTTTGAACTTGTATTTAAGATTATCTTTATTAAATCACTCTGGAAACAAGCAGGGTAAAGATCCAGGGGGAAACCAGGAAAAAGGATAACTTAATGAATGTTGATTTAACTTTTTAAAATATTCTTACACATTTCTATCTTGCTGTTGTTTCTTCCAGAATATTGGAATAAGACATTAAAGATGTAGACCATTTCTTTAAAAAATCTCCTCTACTTCCTAATGTATGGTTTATGGGGGGAGAAATACCACAGTAGGATTATTTTTAGAGTACTCACATGCAATCAAGAATAAACTAATACATACTTCAGTTTCAAGGATTCCTCTTATAGCTGAGTATACAATTCAGTGTAGTACAATACACAGTAATGCTGGGCATGGCTGACCCTGATTTTCACTGGTTTTGACTTATAAAATATGGTGAGTATTGAGATAAGTTTCATGCTTTAGGTGTCTTGTTTTCTCTGATGGTTTTATTACCATTAATTGCCTTTTTTGTGCAACTTGTTCATAGTTTGGAAGAGCAGCAAAATACAAGAGAAATGAAAGGCTTACTTAAAGGCATCAGAATGCAGTCTATTCATTTATGCTTTATGTATTTGTATTGAATTAAGCCTTGCAGCAAGTTACTTGAGACCTTTTAAAAATAATTTTTAAAATGTTTTTAGCAAATAACTTAAAACTAAACCTTTCAGTGTCCTAAGATTTTCCTCCAGCTTTATAATCATAGAATTTGTTGTATAATTAAAGCATATTAAGATTTTTGTTCATTTTAGTTTTTATCTATTATGAATAAGAATAATGGAAGTGAAGTTTAATGGAAATTTTTAATTTAAAAAGCAATTATTTTGGGGCAAAGTGATCTGTATTTTTTCTCTGTTTTATTTTTGAATATGAAACAATCATTATTGTTAATTATAGACCAGAAAGTTATCAGAGTTTGATTTTATAATCAAATTTGTTGTTAAAAATTTTTTTATGAGTGCAAATTTTTATGTACAGATTTGTTTTGCAAATTAGAAAGTGTATTAGGTTGATACTTCATTGCTAAAAATAGGATATTGAAGTAAAAATTTATGTGTGGTAATTTAAATTTATTCATAAGGACCTTATTATTTAAAGAAAACATTTGAGGTTTACATGTCTTTAATATGTAAGTAGAATGGTACACTATTTAGCTAGGTGAAAAAAACATTAAAATATTTTAGATTAACTTAATTGATAAGCAAGCACTCTTCTCACTAACTCTTTCGCACGCATAAAACAGTGCAGGAGTTTGCTTTATTTTTCTGTTTTTTTTTTTTTGGAACATTTTCATTTTCCTTTACAAATAATACTCTATTAATTAAAAGATTTCTTAACACATCTGCCTTTGAAAAAATAAAATTTTTATAATATTCAAAAAATAATGATAAATATAGTCTACTAGTGAAATTATTGGCTGGGTAAACATTAATTTTTAAAATAATGTATACTTACATATGTAAAGTGATGATTTTAGTGCTAATAAGAACTAACAAGTGTAATCTCATACTTATTATGGGCATCCTTGAAAAGCTTCATACAAGTCATAAGGCTTAAAATATAATGCTGGTAGCTACCAGCTGCTAAAGAATTTCATTTACCGATTTTATTGTTTTACTCCTTTGTAATTTAAATGCCTTTATTTAAAAAGTTAAACATAAGGATATTGTAAAGCACACAGTATTTTAAGATTAGATGGTATCCAGAACATACAGTCCAATGAGTTAGCCCAATGTAATTGGAGGAATTATTAAATGACACTGACCTCATTTCCTTTAGAACAATGAAAATTAATAGTTTCACATTTTATTAGGCTGATATTCCAGATGTAGTGTACATTTAATTAAGTGTAGTTTCCTTTTAGTTATGGTATGTGTATCTGCTTTTTGTCGCAAATTCTTTCTAGTTTTACAGTTTTCCACATGTTTTCTTTCACCATTTATGATTTTTTTCAAAGCAGAGCTATAAGGACTTAAATCACTTTAGCATGCAGCAAAACAGTTCCCATTCAAACAATAAACGCCATTTTAAAAAGCCTTTAGATCTTCTGTCACTTCATAAATATAAATGTATAAAAACGTTATGCAGTTGTAGTGCCCACCTGCTAATTAAATGCAGATTTTTCTCAAACTTGCTTAAAATCTGTCTGTTTGTTTCAACTCTGTCTCTGTTCAGAATACATATGGCCCTTGTGAAACTAATTATGCTTATGGAACAGCTGTTAAATTTAGTGCAACTAATTTTATCCAATATTTTACATTTTAATTGATTACCTGTGAAGAAATTAGCAAATTAACACTTATTGTACAGTAACTGAATGGTCTTTTATGGTTACTTTCAGATTTAGCAAGTAAACCAGGCAGTGATGGAATAAAGACATTTCTAAGATTTTTAGATAGGAAAGTTATTGGTGGACCTTGATTATCTGGTGTGAAAATTTAGGAAGACTGATGAGTGATGCCAAGCATCTGTGTGTTCTGTATCTTAAACATGAGAAGCAGATTGGAAAGGAATAGCTTTTTCTTAGAATTTTGGTAACATATGGGCTTATCTGGATCTAAGAAGTCTTTGAAGATCTTTGAACTTGACTAAATGACTTAACCTTTGGCATGGTGGGTGGGTTATATGCGTTTTTAGGCGGGGGAGGCACTGGCATTCCGCATTTCTCTTGTGCTTTTTTTTCTCCTCCCAATTGTATTTTAATATCTTCTCTTAAAAATCAGGGCACTAGTGATGATGATTGGGAATTTTTAAAGATTGACATGATGAGAATTCCAAGATACTTAGTTGAATGGATCTACCTCAATAAGGTGGATCTAAATCTTTTGGTAATGTTTTAAAAATGAGTTTTTGCATAGATACTTATTTTCTGTTTTATAGTTTTTGTTTTTGGTTTTTTTTTTGAAAATGATACTGCAGTCAGATCTTACTGGCAGTGTGTTGTAGTTGAAAGGATGTGGAGAAACCTGGGTTCAGATTTCAGCTCCATCACACATTGGCTCTGTGAACTCTGAAAAGTTCAGAGTTCAGTTTTGTCAAAGCAAAAAAACCAAACCAAACCAACCCAACCCAACCAACCAAAAACAAAACAAAACAAAAAACCCAACTCTGCCTCCACCCAAAGCAGGAAAAAATCCAAAAGGAAGGACAATAACAAGTATATGAGTAAATATTATGGAGAATTAAAAATTAAAATAGATTAATACAGCCAGCATGCATCTTAGCACATAGAAGATACTTAGTAATAATAAGGAAAATTTTTATGTCCTATAACATTGCTAAATAAGAGATATAATAAGCAAGTATATCATTACACATATTTTAGAGCATTAGCTATCATGGTAAATAAGAGATTGTTTTTTATTTTTATTTACTAGGTTTGAATTCCGATAAGTCAGTTGTAAAACTAATGTGAATTAAAAGGCCAGGTAAATGTATCTGGAATTTTGATAAGAAACATTTCAGTTGGGGCACTATAAATTAGGGAGTTACTGTGTGAGGAATATACAAGCAACCTCTGTTTCCAGTCATTTGATCTACCACACCCAGAGGCTTGGTCTTCTGCCTTTGGTAAGGACAGTTGATCTTGGTTCTGCAGTTTAGAATAATTGGCAACTGTATTGATCTAGATAGATTTTTCTAAGGCAGATGTGGGGTCCATTAGTGACCAAAGCTGAAGAATATTAATCCACGGACCTCATCTTAGTTAAAATTCAGAATGTGTGTGTTTTCTCCAGAGAAATAGCATTATTGTTGGTGGGTGTATTTGAAATAGTATTTTGGTATAAAGGTATCAGTTACTTTGTGTTAATAGGCTTATGTGAATTGGATTGAAAAACCGTGGTGAGTTTTAAATAACAGACTTATAAATGAAATGTCAAATAATTTTTTTAAGCCTCTGATTGGAAATTTTTAAGCATCCATTAAAACAAGCATAGAACATCCTCATGTAGCCATGATCTAACTTCATCAGGTGGTATTTTGCTAATATCAAGGCTTGCTTTTTAAGCTTCAGAATGGGTCCAGAGTACCTTTAATCTAGGGGTTATTTGGTTCTGGTATCAGTACTTGACGCTTTACAATGCCTTATGTACAGTGTATCCACTCTGGCTGGTGGAACGTGATTTCCCCCC
>NC_043704.1:104689766-104727313 GCF_006229205.1 Suricata suricatta | reverse complement strand
ATCTGAAGGTCAGAACTTGTCAGAAGATACAGGGGAGTCCTTAGCAGATTTCTGGATCCGTCTCTCTCTCTCCTCCTCCTCCTTTTTTAAGAGAGCAAGTGGGCAAGAGTGAGGGAGGAACAGAGGGAGAGGGACAGAGGGAGAGGGACAGAGAGAATCTTAAGAAGACTACATGGAACCTGATGGTTGTGAGATGGAGATTATGACCTGAGTTGAAATCAAGAGTCAGATGCTTAACCTATTGAGCCACCCAGACCCCCCCTGTCCAACTTCCTTTTGATGCCTTGCAAATTCTAGCCATGTGTTGGCCTCCTTGAAGATCTATCTCTATCTCCTTAAGTCAGCAAGTCAAAGGAAGCTCTGTTTGGGTTCCCTTTCCTTGCTCTCTGGCTTGGAAACTTCTCAAGGCAGTAAATCGGGGACAATCCTAGGTTTCCCTTCCTTGTTTGCCTTTTCTTGGGTAATCACAGTTTTGTGCTGCCCTATTGTTCAATGTGTGAAATAGTTTAATACATTTTGTTTGCTTTTCTAGTTGTTAATGATGAGACAGCTGTTCTCATAGCCTTTAACATCCCTGTGTGTGAAAGATCATTTAACTATAGTACTGATTATTTTATTTGTGGTTTTTCTATTTTTTGGTCATTTCCACTGAGAGTTTATCAACTTTATTAGTCTTTTCAAAAAATCAACTATCGTTGGTTCATTAATATTTGCTTTTATTTCTATTACTTTACATTTTTTGAGTATAATTTTCTAGGTTTTTTTCTCCTAACTCTGTGATGGCTGCTTAGATTATTTATTTTATCTTTTATTATTTTCTGATTATGTGTTTTTAATGCTATACATTTTTATCTTTGTTTTAGCTATATTATTTTTGATATGTCAAATTTTAGTTTTTATTTGGTTTGAATATTTAAAAAATATCCATTGTGGTTTCATCTTTCCCATGGATTGCATAGGAAAAATTATTTAATTTCCAAACATTTGGAGGGTTTTCTAGTTTTTTGTTTATTTCTTTCTTGCTTAATTTCACTGTAGTCAGAGAACAAAATCTGAATGCCTTTTATTCTCTAATTTTTATTTAATTTTAACTTATTATTATTATTATTATTATTATTTTATTTTAGAGAGAATGAGCACTAGCAGGGGAGAAAGGCAGAGGGAGAGAATCTTAAGCGGGCTCAGTGTTCAGCATGGAGCCCAGCCCACAAACCGTCAGATCATGACCTGAGCCGAGATCAAGGATTGAATGCTCAACTGACTGAGCCACCCACATGTCCCAATTTTTATTTTTAAGTAATGTCTATACTTAATGTGGAGCTTGAATTTATAACCCTGAGATCAAGAGTTACATGTTTTACTGACTAAGCCTGCCAGGTGCCCCTGAACACCTTTCACTTTTGAAATGTGTTGAGATTAGATTTATGTCACATCATGAGGTTTATTTTAGGACATACTGCAGATGCACATGGTAAGAATGAATATTACGTAGTTTTGGAATGCAGTTAAGTAGGTGAATTAAACTGCCATTTGTTTAAATCGTTTATATCTTCCCTTTTCTTTTTTTCCTTTTCACATTTGCTCAATTTATCACTTACTGGCAGAACTCATAGACAAATCCTGATTGTAGATTTGCAAGTTCAGAATTGTTTTATATATTTTTTGGAGTGACCTCATCATCATGCAGTGTCTCTATTTCTACCAGTATTTTTTACTTGGAAGTCTACTGATATTGATATAATTTTACCATTTTTCTTCTTATTAGTGCTTGTGTGATATTTTTTCCCCATGCTTTCAAACTTTCTTTGTTTTAAATTTAATGTATTTACTTTGAAAGGTGTCTATAATTTGCTTTTTTCAGTCTGATAATGTTTTTCTTTCAATTGTATTACTTAATCTATTTATGTTTATTGATTAATGTTCTGTTTGGATTTAAATCTGTCTTCGTTGTTTTCTGTTTGTTCCAATCCATTTTCCTCACCCCCCACTTCTTCTTAGCTTCTTTAGTGTAATTTTATTGCAATTACTTCTCTATTAGCTTGTTAGCTTACATTCTTTTAATTTGCTTTTAGTGGGCTTAACCTAGAAATTTTAGCATGTTCTTGACTTACTAGAGTCTAACATAAATTAGTACTTTTATCACTTGTTTTCTATAGCTTTGATACTTGAAGGATAATTTGACTAGATATAACATTGTGAACCACTTTTTTCCCCCTTAAGCTCCTTAAAGAAAATTAAATCATCGTCCTGCTGTTTATCTTGCATTTGAGAAGATTGATGCCAATATGACTTTATTTTATCGTTAGTGACTGGATCAGCGTATTTTTTTCTTTATTGTTAATATACAGTACTTCATCAGGATATATCTCAAGATATATGACTGTGGTTGACTATGGTTTATCCATTTCCCCAGATAGACAGTGGACCCTTTCTACATATATAGATTCCTTTAGGTCCAAAAGTGTTCTTGGATTATATTATAATGTTAGTTCTGTCACCCCTTTTTTTTCTTTTCTGTAGCCTCAGTTAAGTTGAATGTTCATCGTCTGCCCCTTCTTTCTATTACTTTTTCTGTCTTTGCTACTTTTATTTTTGGAAAGTTTTCTTTTTCTTGAATCTTTATCACTAACACTACATCTCTTATTCTATACTACGTTTATTTAATGTTGGAGTATTAGGTTATAGCTTCCTCTGCTTCTTGGGTGTTCTTATGGAGTATATTTGCCTCACCTGAAAAATTTGATTCTAAGTTTGTTTTATTTTTTTTAAGTTTATTATTTGAGAGAGAGAGAGAGAGAGAGAGAGAGAGAGAGAGAGAGAGAATGAGAACAGGAGTGGGGGAGGGGCAGAGTGAGAGAATCCCAGCAGGCTCTGCATTGTCATTGTGGACTCAGCCTCATGAATGGTGAGATCATGATCTCGGCCCAAACCATCAAGAGTTGGTTGCTTAACTGACTGAGCTACCAAGGCACCCCACTTTGTTTCTTTTTTTATATGGTTGACTTTTGGGATGCCAATCCCCTACTCAGTCAAAAATCCACTACAATTTTTGACTCCCTTGAAATTTAACTACTTATATGCTACTGTTGATCAGAAGCCTTGCTGATAACCTAAACAATTAACACGTATTTTGTGTGTTATATGTATTATGTTTTATATTCATATGATAAAATAAGCCTGAGAAAAGAAAGTGCTATGAAAGCCATAAGGAAGGGAAAACACATTCATGACACCGAAATGCCGTTATTGAAAACAGTCTGCATGTAAGGGGATTCACGCAGGTCAAACCCATGTTGTTCGAGGCTCAACTGCAGTCGCTTTGTATGGATGTTAGGTTCTTTTTGTTGTTGTTCATGATAATGTGCAGAATTTTCCTGGATCTGCAGTAATAGGCAATTCTGTGAATAGACTGAAGGTTTTAGGTAACTTACAAGGTTTCTTGAGTGGCACCTACATTATTAATACAGTGGGATGGAAGTTTCTCTAATAAATGGGGAACTTTATGGGAAAAGCTAAGCCCTTTTTTCAGATCCTTTGATGTCATCTTGTTTTATGGCACCCTCAGCTTGAGCATTTTGTTTTCTAGTTGTTTTCCACCACCAAGCCACCAGTGGGCACTTTCTATAGTATATTTCTTTTCTAGTGTGTACATCCTTTAAAAAAATTCCTCTTGTTGTTAGCTTTTAGTTGGATTTCAGTTGGGGGTGAAAGTAGATATCCATGTTCAAACATCATCCTGACATGGAATTCATGTTAATTTATTCATTGTATAATTTTAAAATTTAATTTTAAGTACAGTTTTACTTTATGGTAAATATAGTCTTTATTTATAGAACTCTACTTAAGAGACTACTTGAAGTATTGTAGTTATTTTTTTGAAAGATAAAGTATTAGGATATTTGTTTTGATTACATGTGTTTAGAACTTATTAGCCAATTAAGAAACTTGACGAATTGGTTTTTGAGGGCAGTAATTCATTTTATGTAGGGATGTTATGGTGATTGTTCCTATTCTGTAGATATTGAAAGCATTTATCTGGTATAATAGGACATCTTGCTGTCCATTTATTGCTTATATATTGTGTGTTCTAGAATGCCACATTTTTTATCAAATGTTTCTTTGCTTATAATATATCTCCATTTTGGTTATAGTACTCTGTAAGACTTCTAGAGTGATTTATCAGAAGGCTATTTATTTAAGGAATGAGGGACAAATAATCTCTTAAATTTTAGTGTAGTTTAACTTTTTGTTTGTTTGGTCAGGGTAGGAAATCTCTTTGTTCTGATCTGTTACTTTCTTCTTCATGGAGATCCTTCAAATACATAGTTAAAGTTACTTAATAAAGTAAATGGGATTGTTCATATGTCTGGGATGTGTATTTTACTCAAAATTATATAATGTAATTCTCACGACAACTAAGAAGTCAGCTTAATTCACTTTCAATCTTTGATTTTGTGGTTCTTTTTAACAATTGTTAGTAATGTTATTTTGCCTATTTTTTGGACTTACTATCTTTCCTCCGTGTATTCTCTCCAGAGTCATTTTCTGTTTCTTGTGGCTTATAAGCAAACTTAAGAGGCCTATAATATGAGAATTAAAATAACAAACATTAAGACAGGGAGAGAAAGGCCCAGTAGTTATATTGTATACTGTGATATTTTAAAACTTACTACTTTCTTCAGATTTGACATCATGGATGGCTTAACGTATAGTTCTATTATTGCTATTACAGTTCCTTGAGCCACATCAGCAACACTTATAGGAGAGTCTTCCAAAATGGCATGGGTTGCATGTATTGACATACGGTGAATAATGAGCAAGATGTTTTGGAGAATGACAGGCATAGGTTTTCTACAGTGGAATTTTGTGTTAGGGAAACCATGAGATGAATTTGGAGATCATTGTGTTTATTTTATGAATTGGGTATTATGGGAGGAATGGAGGTTGGAAAAGTAGGTGCTATGGGGAGGGTAGGCAGAGAGTAATTGCTATGAAATGCTTCTAACTGTAGCATCTAGCTTTGCTGTGACAGTGATAGAGTGATCATGCTTTCTGGTTTCTCTGGGAAAGTAGCAACTTAGGCATGTTTTCTATGATATAGTGTCCATCTTAACTCTCAAAAATATCCACTTTTATCCTTCAGAAGTTTTATGATAGATGATATGGTTTTTCTGTTAATAGCAAATCTGTGAAGTTCTTGTATTTGGCCGCCGTGGGTTTCATGTGAAGACATGGATTACTGGCCAAGATTATTACTATTTACCTTCCTTTATAAAAGAAATATATTGAAACTTAATTAATGCTTATGCCAGCTTTAAGATTGTAAAGATCTGTCAAAATCAGAATGCTTCTCTTTACTGGTTTGGCTGTAGTATCAAGGAAACATACTTAATATACTTTGGTTCAGGTTTTACTCATTCATTCAGATTAGCACATCCCTCAGTTATGTCTTTCTAATTGCCTGCCCGCTCCCGAATCACTTGTCTGCTATCTCACAATTCATTTAGGTCACCCTGAAAATACTTATTATTGCCTTTTTGTAGATAAGGGAACAGATGCCCAGAGAGGAAATAACTTGTTTAAGGACACTACTATATAAGGAATTCTTTATTTTTTAACTTAATACTTCTACAAGTTTGAGTATATTAATAATAGATACATCTGTTTTTTAAGATACAGTGATTTCACCCAGATCTACCTCATTTGTAATCTATAAATTATTGCACATTTTTGACAAACTATTTTCTGACAAAAGACATGAGCTTATATTAAAGATTCACTGAAAAAGGGAACTCTTAGTTTTGTTGGTAGAGTTTAAAATAATATTAACTCACTTATTTTTGTTACTCCACATTTTGATTAGTTAAGTGAAAACTAATTGCAAGAATCCCATTTCATTCATGAAAAATGTAGAACCAAATTAAAATAATATACCCTGCGTGTATATACAAAGAATGTATATGTATATTGGCTGAGACTATCACAAAAAAGGCCCCCCTCTATTTTTATTTTCACAACTTTCTTTTAATAGAAAACTTTAAATTACATATGATTATTGTTCAAAGATTTTAGAATAATCTGTTAAAATTTCTATAAATTCACATATATAGAAGATTTGATTAGAATGAATAAACTGACGTTTGTGGGGGAAATAAATTACAAGAATAAATTGAAACTTAAAGTCGAAGGGCACCTGTGTGGCTTATTTGGTTAAGCATCCCACCTTGGCTCAGGTCACGGTCTCATGGTTGGTGAGTTGGAGCACCGCATTGGGCTCTGTGCTGACTGTGTGGATCCTGCATGGGATCTTGGAATTCTCTCTCTCTCTCTCTCTCTCTCTCTCTCAAAATATAAGTAAACTTAAAAAAAACCTTTATGTCGAAAGAAGTTATGTCAATCAAGAGCGGGAGTAATCAAACTTAAAGAGACATTTTATTTTTGTAAATTAGGATAATAACCTGTGTTGACATGCTTAGCAATAAATATTGTAACTTCTCAAAAATCACGTATTAAAAAAAGTTTGCTACCATATCGGATAATACTGCTTTTCATTCAGTGAGTAAACCAATTAGGGATGAAAGAGGAAAGACATTACTACTACTGAAATCCATGTAATTCTCTTCAAGACCTACATGTGTTCTAAATACTCAGAACTAATTTATGCAGTCTCTCTGTCGTCCACATTATTTTGGGGGAAATAATTTGTGTTTGCTCTTTTCTGCTTTCCTTGGTCAGTCTAGCTAGGGATTTACCAAATATATTGATATTCTCAGAAAACCAGATTTTGGCTATTTTTCTTTATTGCTTCCCATTCTATTGATTTTTCCTCAATATTTAATGTTTCCTTCCTTCTACTTACTTTGTATTTACTTTCGTCTTCTTTTTCTAGCTTCTTAAGATAAAACTTTAGATATTTGAATTTAGACCTTTCTTCTTTTCTAATTTAAACCCTTAAAGCTGAGATTTCCCTCTAAATATTGCTTTAACTCATTTTATGAATTCTCCTATGTTGTATTTAATTGTCATTCAGTTAAAAATATTTTCTAATTTTTCTTGTGGTTTCTTTCTTGATCAGTTAATTATTCAGAAGAGTATTTAATTTTTCTCTGTTTTTTCTAGATGTTTTATTGTTTTTAAACTCCAGTTCTGTTGCAGTCAGATAAACATATTTTGTATGATTTCTATTTATGAATTGATCCTATGATCGTGATGACATATTTTTTTGGGTGGGGGTTCCTTTTAGTTTCTCAAGTCTAGTGTATCTGATATTAATGTATTCATTTCAGCTTTTCTGTGTTTACTGTTTGCATGATACAGTAAATCCTTGATTTGTGACCATAATTCCGGAAACATGCTTGTAATCCAAAGCACTTGTATATCAGAGCAAATTTCCCTGTAAGCAAAAGGAAACACAGGTGATTCATTCCACAACCCAAAAAATTCATATAAAAATGATTACAATACTGAAATATAATATGAAATAAAAAGGAAATACAAAATATAAAGAAAAATAAACAAATTAACCCAAGCTTAACCTTTGAAAACTTTCATGGCTGACGTGAGGGAGTTGAGAGAGGAAGGTTACTGTGTAGGACAACCAACTTTCACAATCACTGACGGAATCCTGCTCTCTGTTGGCTCAATGGAATCTTATCTTTTTGTGCAGCTTTAACAAGAAACCTATCCAGTGACACTTGCTTTTTCCTCCTTTTGTGGATTTCATGGAAATGTGACATTGAATTGTTGTTAAACAGACTCATTACTCACATTGCTACACCCTTATTGAGGTCATGCTTTTCTACAAAATTTTGCACTGTTGCCCACATTTTACACATCACCTTAATCTCATTTGAAGTGAGGGATTCCTCTGCCTTTTCCTCCTCCTCCTCTGCAGACGAGATACAGACGTGCACTTTGTATAAAATCTTGCAATTTCGGCTACTCGCATACATCTTTGTACTTCTGGATGTGTTCTTTTCTCACTTCCACTGTAATCATCTCCTCCTTCAACCTTTTCAGCCTTTGTTTTCTTTTCACCCTTTCTGCACAGGGGCCATTTTATATGTTCACATAGATGTTGACTACAGTACAGTGTTATTAAACTCTTGTTATATACTGTATTTAATGTAACTGGCAATAAGGCAGCAGAGTAAAGGGTCTCTGTCTGCAGGCAGCCTGACCTAGAATGAAGCAAAGCCTTCCTAAGCTTACTCTTGTATGGAAAAGCAAAGGAATGTCCATTGGTGCTTTGAAGTGGCAGAAAATACACTAGTGCCAGTTGTGGGCACCTTTCAACATTATGAAAAATAACTGATTTCTGCCAAACACTGTGGCCAGAGACTGAGCATCTGAACATGGGCGATGATCACACACAGTCCTGCAGCAAGAGAGAGAAAACTACCATTGCCTGAGTTATGATCATGTGACTTTGGGTTTCATGTACTACTCAGATTGCAAGACATCGCTTGTTTAACAGGTTAAAATTTATTAGAAATGTTTGCTCATCCTGTGGAACACTCCTAGAACAAGTTACTCACAATCCAAGGTTTTATTCTCTGTTTTTAGCCATTAACTTTGAACCTATATCTGTTTATATAAAGTAAATATCTTGTAGACAGCATGTAGTTGTGTGATGCTTTTTTATTCAATTGCACAATTTCTTTTATTTAAGGTATTTATTAACATTTAAGGGATTTATTGATATATTTGGATTTAAGTCTACTATCTGATATATGTCTATTTTATGTATTTCATATGTGTGTATATTTTTATGTACTTTATGTATTTTATAATCATACATATTTATTTTATGTTTGTTCCTCTGATTTTTGTTTCTTTGTATTTCTTTTCCAGCCTCCATTTAGATTAATGAATATTTTTAAGAATTCTTATTTAAAGACACCTGTGGGCTCAGTTGGTTAAGTGTTGAACTCCATATCGTCACTCAGGTCGTGATCTCCTGGTTGTGATCTCAGGGTCATGAGATTGAGTCCCATGTTGGCTCCACGCTGAGTGTGGATCCTGTTTGAGATTCTTCTTCTCTGGCTCTCTCTGCCCCTTCTCCGCCCTCAAAATAAGTAAATAAGCATTAAAAAAAAAAAAGAATTCTTGTTTAGCTCATGTTTCGGCTTTTAAGCTATATATTTCTTCTTATTTTTCTTTAAGTGATTGTTCTAAGGATTATATAGATACCCTTACCATTCATGTGAAATGAGGAAACCTCAGGTCTCCATGTACCTGCTACATAGTGTTTTTTATAGAGATGATATGTATTCTATCTACTTTCATCATAAACTCTACAGTGAAATATTGTCTTTTTTACTTTAAGCACCTGTATGTATTTTAAATAAATTAAAGGAATTTTTTTGTATTTCCCCATATATTTATCATTTCCAGTGGTCTTCATTACTTCCTAAAGGTCCCAAGTTTTCATCTGTCTTCACTCTCTTAATCCCAAAGAACTTATTTTAGAATTTACTCTACTCCAGGTCTACTATTGATGATTATGGTTTATTCTTTCTGTTACCTTAAAGGTGTCTGTATTTTACTTTTAATTATTTTTTTTCTCCACCCTGCTGCTGGTTAATTCTCTGCACAGCCCTCTGATCATGTCCTCCTCCACTAAAAACCCTTCTTCTTTTTTTTTTTCTAGGATTTCTTTTTATTTTATTTTTTTAAATAGTTTATTGTCAAATTGGTTTCCATATAACACCCAGTGCTCTTCCCCACAAATGCCCTCATCCATTACTACTACCCCCCTTCCTCCTTCCCCCTCCTCCTTCAGCCCTCAGTTCGTTTTCAGTATTCCATAGTCTCTCATGAATTGCGTCCCTCTCTCTCCCCAACTCTTTTTCCCCCTTCCTCTCCCT
The DNA here is from genome assembly GCF_006229205.1 of Suricata suricatta. NCBI lineage: Eukaryota > Metazoa > Chordata > Mammalia > Carnivora > Herpestidae > Suricata > Suricata suricatta. The sequence continues at coordinate 104,717,444 of NC_043704.1, read as the reverse complement.
ATGGTCCTCTGTTAGGTTTCTCCTGTTAGACCTATGAGCGCAAACATATGGTATCTGTCCTTCTCTGCCTGACTTATTTCGCTTAGCATGACTCCCTCGAGGTCCATCCACTTTGCTACCAATGGCCAGACTTCATTCTTTCTCATTGCCATGTAATACTCCATTGTGTGTATATATATATATATATATATATCACATCTTCTTGATCCACTCATCAGGTGATGGACATTTAGGCTCTTTCCATGATTTGGCTATTGTTGACAGTGCTGCTATGAACATTGGGGTACATGTGCTCCTATGCATCAGCACTTCTGTATCCCTTGGGTAAATCCCTAGCAGTGCTATTGCTGGGCCATAGGGGAGTTCTATTGATAGTTTTTTGAGGAACCTCCACACTGTTTTCCAGAGCAGCTGCACCAGTTTACATTCTACCTTCAGTTTTTGAGAGATATTTTGCTAAATATGAAATTCTGATTTGAATGTTGTTTTCTTTCACTGTGTTAACTACGAACTTTGTTCTCCTGTCTTCTGGTCTCCACTGTATCTGGTGAGAAGTCAGCAGTAATAATATCGTTGCTCTCCTCCCCGCATGTAAGTTCTTCTGAATGCTTTCAAGATTTCTCTTTACTTTTGGTTTTCATCAGTTTCATCAGTGTCATGATCTCCATATTTATCTTGAGGTTCACTAAGCTTCTAGGGTCTGATAATTCGTTTTTCACTAAATTTGGGGAAATTATAGCCACCACACAAAAATTGCTCTCTACTTTATTATTTTCTCTACTTCTGTGTTTTACTATGTTAGACATTTGGATATTGTCATGGAGATCCTGGAAGATCTGTTTTTCTTATTGACAGTCTGTTTTTCCCTCTTAGTTCTTTAGTTGGGTAACTTTGATTGATTTATTTCCAGGTATACAGATTTTTTCCTCAGTTGTTACTAATCTCTGTTATTAGTAATTAGTAGATCTTAATCTCACTCAGCATAATTTAAATGTCAGATATTATATTTTTTAGTTATAGGATTACTATTTTTTCTTTTTCTAGTTTTCCTGCTGAGGAAATTATTACAAGCATAATTATACTTTTTAAAAATCCTTGTGCTAATTCTAACATTTGGCTCATCTCAGGGTTAATCTCCATTGACTATCTTTTCTCTTGAGATTGGATCACATTTTTCATGCTGTGTTATATTATCTAGTAATTTTATCTTGGATGTGGCAAATGGTCATATTTTGAGAAGTCTGGATTCTGTTATATTCCTCAAAAAATATTGATTTTTTGTTTGTTTTAGCAGGAAATTTAGTTGAATTAAAATTGGAGAAATCCTGTCTCTCTGCAGGCATTTGCAGTTTTTAGTTCTGTTACCCTTAGCTCTTTGGAGTTTTCCCCTCATATGCATAATGTAGGGTTTAGCCCAAGATTTGAGTAGAGTATACATCTAGAATTTGTGGCTATGTCCTCTGAGTCTTTCAGGATTCCCCTTTCATTTTCCTTTTGTGGTGGTTGCCCTGAGTCTTTCTACTGGTTTTTCTGGTGGAAATCCTAAAGTTTTCTATTGGGAGTTTTAGCTGCCCTCCATGGCACAGACTTGGCCTTGCCCTCAGAAAAGAAGCTAATATAAAATGGGAAACTGTCTTGTTTCTCTGTTCTTTTCCCAAGTGTTGGCCCCTTATAGAATCTGCCTTCCTTTGGTCAGTACCCAGGGCCTTCACATGTTTTTTATAGTATTTAATAGGAGAACCAGTCTGGTAGAGGCTTTCTTGTCAGTATGGTAAGGCAGGATCTGAAATATTTGCTTTTTTAAAAAACCATAGAATATTCTATCTAATACTGACATTTAATACAAAGAATAGCTGGATGAGGGTAGAGGAGAGGAATAGTTTTGTTGTAACAATTAGAAATAAAAGAATTGAATAGCTATGGAAGCCAAGATTGTAGGGATAGAGAAGACCCTATATTTGGAAATTAGCTTAGATACATTTAGATTTGTTATATTATCTGAGGAGACTTGAGTAATCAGGACTTGATTTGAACCTTTAAGACTTACACTTGCAACACTTTTTGACTAAACCTTAATTTCCTTTAAAGTTGACAGCATATATTTCCCTTATATCATTTTATCATATTTTAATTTTTTTAATTAAAAATTTTTTTCAACTTTATTTCATTTTATCATATTTTAATTTTTTTAATTAAAAATTTTTTTCAACTTTATTTCTGAGAGAGGGAGAGAGACAGTGTGAACAGGGGCGGGTCAGAAAGAAAGGAAGAATCTGAAGACAGGCTCCAGGCTCTGAGCTAGCTGTCAACACAGAGCCCGACACAGGGATCAAACTCACAGACCGTGAGATCATGACCTGAGCCGATGTCGGACGCTTACCCAACCGAGCCACCCAGGCACCCCTCATGTTATCTTATTTTACTGTTTATTTATTTTGAGAAGGAGAGAGTGCCTATACCTGTATGAGTGGTGGGGAGGGGGGAGCAGAAAGAGAGAAAAAGAGAGAATCCTAAGCAGGCTCATTGCTATCAGCATGGGGCTTTGATCCCAAGAGTTATGAAATTGTGGCCTGAGCCAGAATGAAAAGTCGGATGCTTAGCATGCTTAGCCACCTGAACCACCCAGACACCTCTCCCTCCTGTAATCTTAATTGAGTGTACTTATTCATAAAGAATCCTATACAATGCTTACTTCACAGTCAGTTACTAAATCTGTAACTAAAACTAAATCCTTTTCTTTTGGATAATTTTAAAGAATATTTGTATTTTATAATACAAAATATACACTAAATGAATGTAATAAACTCTACTTATTATATAGGTCTAGGTCAAGACCTCGTCCACGTTCCCACAGCCGAAGCAGTGAAAGGTCCAGTCACAGAAGAACCCGTAGTCGGTCTCGGGATAGAGACCGACGTAAAGGCAGAGATAAGGAGAAAAGAGAAAAAGAGAAGGACAAATGCAAGGACAAGGAATTACACAACATCAAACGTGGGTAAGTTGAAGCAAATCTTAAGCAGTGATGACTCTGATTCCATGGCAAAATTCAGACTGAATTTTCTTTCTCTGAGGTTTCAGGTGGATAAAAGAGGAGAAGACAGTAGATAAAGAAGAAAGGATAAAATCAAAATGGTTATCTCAGATTTTTACTGTTCTTCCTTTGTATTCCTTTTTTCATTTAATATTTACATAACAAACTTTAGAAACACAAAATAAATGGCACTATCAAAGCTTAGTATGTCAATAAAGGAAAATTTACGTAATTCTTTAGGAAAGTTCTATATTCAATTTTCTTAGCATGAATATGCATTTAAAATTTAAAGACTAGTTCATGATTAAAAACATCTATTAATTTTAAAGCTGTTAGGGGAAAAGGATAAAGGTGAAACAAAGGGAGGGACCCGTGTGATTTACTATGGGTTAGACCTCATTCAGTATAGAATGGAAGTTGGTCACTGTAGAGGTGTGTGTTAGTGTGAGTGTATGTGTGTGTGAGGCCCAGAATTTATTTTTTCCAGAACTGATATTATTGAACCAGTTATTCTTGCTTTGTCCATTTGGCGGTGGAATCCATTCATAACTGTTTATTAGAAAGAAAACCTTGGTTGGTAGTATAAATTATAACTTATTTGTTTTATTCAAGACTGACATTGAGGTCTTTTATTACATGAGGTAGACCATCTTAGAATTTATCCACCTTTATGAGTCTTTCCATACCACATGTATATTCACTGTGATACTTTAGTACAAAAATGTTTTTCTTTAATAGATCAGTTTTCAGTGTTAAAGAGCTTATCAGGGTCTTGAATGCAGTTCCTTGAGATCGTGATTCAATGAAGAATTAAGTTTATTAAAGAATATGGAATTCATTTTATCCATTTTAACAGTTGTCTGTTAATTTTTTATTTTCAGATTTATAGTGATATTATTTAAATCTGCCAGATTCCTTTAAAGGATAAATTTGTGGAGGATTTTGGAAAAGGATAACATTATTATGTGACTTTCTTTTTTCTTATCACCTCACAATCATGAGTGCGCATAGACCAGTTGTTATGGTCCTGCAAAATTCTGAGTTCCGTCTTTTTCTAGTGTTAAGGGCTGTTGAATATTATAGGAGAGGAGATAGGGTTGGGTATCTGGACATAAGGATAGGGAGGCTGCATTAGCTGGAGTGGTAGAGTGGAATTAAGATCAGTGAGGATATGGGAGAAATCTCTTGGTAAAAGAAGACAGGAGGAGATAGATGTGTAGAGAGGGTATAGAGTCGGTTTCTGAGACTGAAGATATGAACTGAGAATGAATAAATTATGTCAGTCAAGGAACTGCTTTGCCCCTTGTTCTTTCTGTGTTTTTCTTTCGGTTTACACTTTAGATAGTACATGGCTATGAGGTGACTGAATATGGTTTTTACTGGCTGTTAAATTTTTGCCTTCTGCTTCACCAGCATAATTATACAGTTGTACAGAATTAATATTACATAAAACATTATTTTGAGGATGTTAAAGGTAAGAAAATTGAGCATATGGATAAAAAAGGAAGGTTGGGTGGTTTCAGAAAATATTCTCCTGTGGTTAACATCAGTCTTGAAGGTATGGGCCAGCTAGCTCTACAGGTGAGACTCAGTGTTGGTTATGTTCAAGGGACTGAACAAGAGGATAGTTCTACAAGACGATAATGTTGTACTCATCATTATTTTTTATATCTCAACAAAGGGAATGGACAAGACATGTCAGGGCGCCTGGGGGACTCAGTCAGTTAAGCATCCAACTTCAGCTCAGGTCATGATGTCACAGTTCATGAGTGTGAGCCCTGCATCAGACTTTGCACTGATAGTGCAAAGCCTGCTTAGGATTCTCTTTGCCCCTCCCCCACTTGCACTTGCTCTCTCTCACAATAAATAAATAAATGTCAAAAAACCAATAGGGGCACCTGGGTGGCTCAGTCGATTAAGTGTCCGACTTCAGCTCAGGTCATGATCTCACGGTTCGTGGGTTCGAGCCCCACTTCGGGCTCTGTGCTGACAGCTAGCTCAGAGCCTGGAGCCTGCTTCGGATTCTGTGTCTCTCTGCCCCTCCCCCACTGACTCTCTGTCTCTGTCTCTTAAAATAAAATAAAAGCATTAAAAAAATTAAAAAAAACTATAGGTGTCAGTTACAGAGCTCTGGGAACTGATGTTAAAAAGCTGTGATTAGCTTGATTCAGTAATTTCCATGGTTTTAGTGGACCATAATATAGAGTGGTGTTATATCAGGATACTCTCTCTCTTGGTCAGTCCTGAGGACTCAAAATTCTTACTTTTTGGTATCATCTAAAATCAGGATTTTTTCAGGTCAGTGTACACATTTAATATGGTAGTATTTCTTTACTTCAGAAATAATTTATCTTTCTTTTTTTTCTTTTAACATGTAATTTCCTAAACCTGTTTTTTAAGCCATTCAGGGTAGTGAATGCATCTTATACTCTTTTTTTTATCATTTAGAGTACCTAATCTACATGTTAGTTAATAAATATTGATTTTTTTTGATATATACACTTATTCATTCATTTGTTTGCTTGTTCAGTCAACAATATTTAAATGCCTTCTGCTTATCAAGCACTATGTTGGTAATAGGGACATAATAATAGGCCAGTCCTACTTGGAGAGTTCATGCAGATGGCAAAATAAGCATAGATGGAAGGGAAGGTGTGTAAGTAGTTACAGTGAAATCAGATGGATGTTTCACTAGGAAGTTATGGAAACATTGTATGAGTTAGGATGCTTTTGGCCACAGTAACAAAACCCAACCAACAGCAGCTTAAACCAAGTACAGCAAATTTTTTGTAAATGCTAGATGGCAAATACCATAGGCTTCCTAGGCCATATATCTCTTTTGCAACTACTGAGCCATGTCCTTTTAACACAAAAGTAGCCATAGATAATGTTAAATGAATGATATGGCTGTATTTCAGTAAAACTTTGTTTACAAAAAAATGGGCAAGATTTGGCTCACAAGTTGCAGTTTGTCAGCATCTAGCTTAAACCATGAGCACACACATTGCTAATATAACAAAGAGTTTAGAGGTAAGCAGATCTGGGCCATTTTTACCCTTCCAGCAGGCCAGTCTCACTCAGCATGTTGGCTTTCATTGTCAGTCTTGACACATTGTGGTTGCAAGATATTTCCATGAGCAATAAGCTGGTTGATGCAGACTAGTTAGCATATCAGGGAAGATCTCTCAGAAGAAGTGGTGTTTATATGTTGAAGGAAGAGATGAGAAAAATGAACTTCCTGTGGGAAGACTTAGAGGCAAGCAAGGGGGTATGACATATTTGAGGAACTAAAGTCTAATGATGCTTGGTTTAGAGTTGAAGAGGAATAATGGTGAGAGATGATTACTGGAGTACCTTATAAGTAATGTTAACTTTGGAGTTAATTTTTTAAAATGTTTACTTATTTATTTATTTTTAATCCTTTTTTTAATGTTTATTTATTTTTGAGAGACAGGGGAGAGGCAGAGAGGGAGACAGAATCCAAAGCAGGCTCCAGGCTCTGAGCTGTCAGCACAGAGCCCAATGCGGGTCTCGAGACCACAAACTGTGAGATCATGACCTAAGCTGAAGTTGAATGCTTAGCTGACTGAGCAACCCATGTGCCCCTTTTTTTGAGAGAGAAAAAGCACAAGCCAAGGAGGGGCATAGAGGATGGGGAGTGAGGATCCAAAGCTGGCTCTGTGCTGACGGCAATGAGCTCTATGTGGGGCTCCAACTCACAGACTGTGAGGTAATGATCTGAGCTGAAGTCAGACACTCAACAGACTGAGCCAACTAGGTGCCCCCAATTTGGAGTTAATACTAAAGGCAGTGAGAAACCAGTGAAGTTGCAAGAAGGGTAATGATATAATCACATCTATCTGAAGTATGAACAAAATGCTTTATTTATAGTGTACATAGTAAGTATCTAACATTAAAAAAATTTGGTTTTAACATTTATTTCTTTTTGAGAGAGAGAGAGAGAGTGAGAGCGAATGAGTGAGCAAGCATGAGCAGGGAGGGGTAGAGAGATACAGAGACACAGAATCTGAAGCAGAATCCAGACTTTGATCGTCAGCACAATGCAGGGGTTGAACTCCTGAACCATGAGATCACAACCTGAGCCGAAGTTGGACGCTTAACTGACTGAGTCACTCAGGCTCCCCTAAGTCTCTAACATTTTAAATATATTTTCTAAGTATCAAGAATTTTGCTAAGCAGTTGACATATATTATTTAGTTTTCATAATAACCTCATGAAATAGGTACTTTTATTATGCTTCTTATAGATGAAAACTTGTGATCATAGAGCTAGTAAATCCCAGTTAGACTTCTAATTCAGGTTTACTGACAACAGCATCTTGCCTCTTAAGAGTACATTATCCTCACTTCTTAGTAATCCATAATCATTGATGATGAGAATATAATGATATGATGAGAACAGTGATATGCTGTTTCTTAAACTGCCCTAGAAAATACCTAAAGAGAACTAAAAGAATTTTCTGTGCCTTATTTGTCTCTGATCAGGCCAGAAATCTGTCATTAGCAAAAGATTCTTTTCTCCCTCCCTCTCTTATTTTCCCACAGTAGCATTTCATCTGTTTATTTAGAAGTATATTTAATAAAAACAAAATTTCTAGCTCTTGATTAAATTTATTTCTTTGGTGATTTTATTACCTGTCTCTTGCCAAATGATTTCACACACGCGCGCGCACACGCATACACACACACTCAAACCTAGTGGAGAGAAAGGAAAAAACCCACAAACCATATAATTAGTACTTCTACATTAGTTGGTTATGGTTGTGCCACCCAGTGACAAATATTTGGAGTATGCTAAATAACCGAGCTGTTTCTTCACATAAGAGAAAATAACACCTTGCATGCTTCTGCTTCTTTATGAATAACAATCTTTGTTTTTATCAATCCAGTTTGAAAATATCACTTTTATGTGAAAATCGATATGACATAGAGCATACATTTATACAGTACAAAGTAAGAAGAGTAAGAACAATAATGGTAAAGGATTGTATAATTTTTTAAATTGGGAAAAATAAAAGTAGGAAAGAAAGGAATGCTCAAGAAGAAATTAATGAGCCTAATAATACAGAAGAGCTCTTTTATTAAACTTTGGAGGAAAAAGATACTGAATTAGAGAATTTTGAAAAGTATTTTATAAATATAGCGGTGAATTAATTATAGTTCTTGGAATTCCCAAGACATTTGAGTGAATATATTTTATAGTTGCTAAGTGGATCTATTCATTTTATTAATCTACTGAATAAGGAAGGCCAAATAAAAGCTGGAAGGGTATCAGGAGTTTATAGAGACTAAAGGTGTATTTCCTTATAACACTGTATGAAGGACTAATTTAAGAAAGGCACCAACTGGACCTTGTCTTACATTTTTTTCAAGAAGTTTTAGTGATGTTAATTTTTAAGGTTTTACATTTATAAAATTCAGTTTTTAAGAATATTTTATCTTTAAACATTGATATAGATTTTTCTTGTTTTTATTAGCTTCCCCCCCAAAGTTTTAAATCTTAAAATATTTATCATGTCATTAGATATTTGTATTTATTTTACAGAGACATGTCTTTGCAATATGAAAACAGATTTTATTAGTAATAGTTATTGAGTTGAAGTTGGACACTTACCATTATTTTGTTAAGCACTTTATAACTGAGAGTCAAAAATCAAAAATAAGAAACTTGTCATGGCATGTCATAATTATAGCTTGACTTGATGATTGTGAACATTGTACACCGCATCTGAGTCTTCTGTGGACTCATGCTGTGCGTTCTTGAGCAACATTTTGGTCAGACTCCATAAAGTATAGTTATCTTTAATAGACTTCTGTGAAAAACTTGTTATGAATAGGTATGTCACTACCTCCAGTGACATTCTCTTATTTATTTTAAATCCTAGTGCCATCCCTAAGAGTAGGATTTGGATGGATTTGATTTAAATCTATTATTCATCAGAATGTATTGCCAAGTAAAATGCTTTCTTAATTTGAGGAACTTTAGGAGTCACCAACAATCTAATTCGGTGTTCCTGAGTGTCTTCTCCTTGCTACAAAAGGTTTCCAGTTATCTCCTTATTGCCTTTTCAGTGGATGGATGGATGTTCTCAGAAATGTGCCCATCAAACTTCTGGAATATTTTGCTCCAACATTTGAGTTTATACTTTCCTTCTTTTCTTTCTTTGTATAACTTTCTGAAGCTTTGTGCTTTTAAAGAGAGGTTAAGTGTTTCCTGCTGGACATACAAAGCCATTCCTGAACAACTGAAGCAGTTCTTTTTGGTGGGCGATGGAAAGGGAGTATCTTTAAATGGAATTTCTTGTATTGAAGAGTGACTCCCAATAAATCAATTGTCTTTAAATCTCTCTGAAATAGATTAGAGGCCACTGGGATAGCAGTGAAATTGGGTTTCAAATGTAGCTTGTATGTTACCTATTTATAAAATTTTTTATTAAAAAGCTTACTGTGCAATGTAGTTTAGAAATTATATTGCTAGTATCAAAACTATTTCTGGTATGTCTTTATACACTAGAAGCACAGAAATCACATCAACAGAAGGAACATACACTTTTTGTTCATAGAAATTACTGCCTTTGAACATGCAGTCTGAATTATACACACACACACATACACACACACACACACACACACACCACATATAAAAGAATGCTAAGGTATTTAGGTTCTGGGAAAGTTAAATTAACTTGCAGAAATCATAAATTTTTACTCATTTTAAATCATTTATAATTGTTTTCCTTATAGAACAAGGAATTCTCTTTGAGCCCTAATTTATTCTTCTGTAGAATGGGGATAACAATACTTAAAAGCTAGAAGTATTACAAGCAGTGAACATAAGGAATCTAGTACTACATAGTAATCACATTTCATACATATAGGTTGGTTATGGTTTTGACCTGGCAATGTTCCAGAGTCTTCAGTTGTAGAGTTTCATGTACTAAGTTTCTGTTGATGAGATTTCTCCTACCATCTTGGCAGAAGATGTTGGAAGTGATTTGGGACTGCTGGACTCTGAGTTTTGACAGCAGTTACATACTCTTAGAGGCTGTCATATTTTTCCTTACCTCATTTCTTTATGCAGCAGGAAGTCATTTATGCTAATTTACCCCTATTTGCATATAGGTTATAGAGTTCTGTGGTGCAGAGCGTGCTTAGAACTCCTTTTAAGTGTCTGTTTGGATCAAAGCAGGGCTGTGTGATAGCTGTTGTCTGACACCAAGCTGTGTGGTGTTGTTTTCATTAAACATTTATCACACTTCGAATGTGACAGCAGGCAACTTTGTGCCAGGATAACATGTTTTCATGCAAAATTTATTGAAAAAGACGAGACTTTGTAAAGAGATCTTGTTGCCTTTCACCAGTGGCGAAGGGTAAATGTTTGGTTCGAAAGAAGTGTATACCTTTAACACATGTCACTGTAACATGCAAAGGAAGCTTCGCACTGTCAATTTTGTTAAGCAGGTAAACAAGTACATTTTTATACAAATGTGTGCACTGGATTTTTCTTCGTTCATAAATTAAATTTTTTACAATTTCCTTGTCAACTGAATGAATACCGTAACAGTGGCCCTGTATGTTGTTGGGTATTTTTCACTGCAATAAAATTTACCACCCAATTTCTATTGTGTAGGTTTGCCACTAGGTATTAGTTTTGTTCAACAGAAACAATCTGTAATTTTTTCAAAAAGACGAGGTCAAGAAAGGGAATCCAACATAACAAAAAGAATAATCAGCAGAAGCAGGAGGCAAGGGTTTTAGAAGTTCTCCCCCAGGTCGCCACCTTTCTCTTATTCATTATATCAGTACATTTTAATTATCCCAGAGTTTGCCCAATGGGATTCGACTTGAATTATGCCTGATAGAGCATTAAATGACATGAATTGTAGGTTCATTCTTTCTTTTTGTGGTTGCCTGGCTATGAAAAGCCTTGGAATGAGAGAAGGTATTTTTATTTTCCCTTTTCATTCCACGAGAGACTCAGGAATCACAGGCGAAGAAGTGAGAGAGTGAAAGTAGCCTCATGCTGGACATTTTAGTACGTTAAAGCTCATGGACTATAAAAAATTTGGTGAGACCCTTATAAGAGGTATTAGAAAAAATTGTGTTAGCATAAATATTCAAGAATAAAAGGAGGGAAGGGAGTGAGCTGTGTGTAATGGAAGGAACTTTGTCTTTGGAACCATATACAACCCCTGCCAACTTCAAATTCCGACTTTGTGCTTTGGAGGCATTAAAAATAATTTTTTTTAAAAGGTAATATCATGACCTATAAAAATGTTTATAAGCATATGCCAGAGGTATTCTGTAACTCATTAATTAATGAGGGAATCTTAAAGATGTTAAAATAGTTCCAAGGAGAATCCAGAGAGCAGACACATATTTATGCCACCAGGAATATGGGACACAAAATTGTTTAATAGAGTCAAAACTGGCTTTTTCTACATGCTGGATGGGGTGCCTGTGTTGCTCAGTCATCTGACTCTTGATTTCAGCTCAGATCATGATCTCATAGTTCGTGAGCTTGAGCCCGGGTTAAACTCCACATAGAGCCCTGTTCTGACAGTGCCGTGCTAACAGTACAGAACCTGCTTGGGATTCTCTCTTCTTCTCTCTCTGCCCCTCGCCCTCTCCTGGGCACACATGTTCTCTCTCTCTCTCTCTTACTGATAATAAATAAACTTAAAAAAAAAATAAACTCCAAAATCTTCACATGCAGGATGGAAATCAGTCACAGCTCTACTGGACAAAGTTATTTGCATATCTATGGAAAATAATCATTTGCATTGGTATCAATTATATGTAATTTCTGAAATTTAAAAATAGACAAAGGCAGAAAGGTGAAGATAACTCAGAAAGATACTCTGGACAAGATAATGAGTAATTTTTAACCATCTCAAGTCATTTAAAGTTTTTTCCCTGACAAGGCAAGTTATTCCCTTTAAGACTTAAATTTATTCTTCTGTAAAATGAGGATAATGATAATGAAAAGTTGTAAATATTAGAAGCAGTGTGTGTAAGAAGGCTGGTACTGTAGAGCAGGATCTCAATCAATGGTATTTTTTTAACAAAAACAAATTTAATTATTGATACTTATAATTACCAGTTTCTCAATTATCTATTTTTTTCTTTTGAAAGGCTATTTTCCCAGCCTTTCTCTGTTTTCCTCTTTTTTTTTTCTCCACATCTCTTGCCAATTCCATTCAATATTTTTGGGCTCAATTTAGCTGTTAATTCCTTCATGAAGTATTCTTTGCCTCTCATGAAGGGCAGAATAGCCCTGCAGTCAGCACTCATAGTGTCTATATGTAATCTGAATAAAGAGCTTTTAATTTTGTAATTATAAGTTTTATAATTGCCAGATTGTATGTACCTTTGTCTATCCTATTCAATACTGTACTTACTTGGACCATAGTAAATACTGAAGTATTTGTAGAGATGGTTTTGGAAGTTGTTTCTAAGTAATAAATCTAGCTTTTAAGCATTTAAAAAGTATAAAATTGAATTTTTGATATTAGAAAAATAAGAAAATACTCCTTGCCTGGTTTAGTTGTGCATGTGTACCCACACACACATATATCACCTCCATTAAAATCTTCAGACTTTACATTTTTTACCAAGTATAAGTAACTTCCATTATTTTTTTTCCTGTACTTTAAATGTTTATCAGTCATATTATAGTTAATAACTTTGGCATCAGTTGCCTAAAAAACTGAATGTCACTTCTAGAATTTATATTTTGAATACTGATTAAAATTCCGGTCCTCATTGATGACTCTTCCTGCCTGATCTAATTTATTTCAGAATCTTAATTGATATCATCTACTCTGTTGATTTGGTACATGGTTATAGGGCAAATGACTAGACTTAAGTATACAATTCCATAGAGGTCCTTTCCTGAAGGCTTCAGTATTTGCCTTCAGTTTGGTTATGTATGGCTTTGTAAGCTGAAAAGATCTGCACTATTGTTAGAGAAATGCAGAGGGAATAAACTTGGAGTTTTAGCCAAGTCTTTTCTTCCTAAATAAACAAGCAGGTTCCCTAAAAGCTATGCTGTTGGTTATAGGTACTCATCGTAGTTCTAATTTACACTCATTGTAAAGCACCTTTAGTATCCCAGATAGAAATAATACTAATCCACATAGAAGCAATCTGTTATATATATGTATATATATAAACTAGTTTTTTCATTTCTCATGGGCTTTCTTCCCAGTCTAGTGAGCACGGGAGTGGCATCTCCAAAATAGAACGGATTGGTATAAGCCATAATATATGCTTGACACATTAGATAAATCTTGGTCAGCAGAAGTTTAACTTCCTTTGATTAAACAGCAAAGATAGGGAAATAAATATCTGCACGATGATTTATTTTTATATCCTAATGTGATATTTCAGGACAAGTTTTAAAAGACTGGCTTAACTGTTCTTACTATCCTAGTAAATGGAGTATGCATAGTTAGATGATAGGAATAATACGTGCCGTGTTGGATGATGTAGTTATTTCCACTCCCGCAGAGTAAGTTGTAATACGCTCCATTCAGGTAAGTGTTGTTAACATGACTTAGATTTCAAGACATTGCAAGTATGTACCAAAATAAAAACTCCAGATGGTGTCTTTGGGGTTAATGTTTTTCATTTAGTGCTAAGGATATTGTCCTTGGTTTTTGAGATTGCATATAACTGCAGGAAGATTGGAATGACTCTCAGTTAGAGATTGGACCTTGTGGGTATAAACACAAAGCACTTCCTAAATGCTATTACCAATGTGATGATCAGTAACACAGCAAGTGCAGTTAGGGAAATATAACAATGAAGCTGCTGTTTTAATTCTTTCTGAACTGTTAGGAGAGATTTTGAAATGGCAGCCTTTAGCCCCTGTGGATATGCCAGCCTGTGGCAGGCCACTTGGAAGTAGATCATGAAATCAGTTTGGTTGTAATGTTGGAGTCTTAGTTTTTATTTTTTTGAGAAAGATAAAGGAGGACATTCCACATTAGAAAAAGAAACTGTTAGATATCGAAATTTGAGAAGTAATGTGTATTTGGAATAAGGCAGTTAAAACTTATACTGTGACTACTTGTGACAAAGCACAGGATCATGACCTGGGCTGAAGTTGGATGCTTAACTGACTGAGCCACCCAGGTGCCCTACAAGACAGTATTATTGACTATAGCCCCCATGCTGTACATTATAACCCCATGACTTACTTACTTTACACGTGGAGGTTTGTACCTCTTGATCTTCACTCTTTCTGCCCATTTTCAGCCTCCCTCCCCTCTGGTAACCCAAACTGTTGTCTGTATCAGTGAGTTTGTTTTGTTTGTTTATTTTGCCATTTAGATTCCAGATATAGGTGAAGTCATATGGTATTTATCTTTCTCTGAGTTATTTTACTTAGCACAATACTCTTAAGATCCACCCATGTTGTCGCAAATGGCAATTTCATTCTTTTTTTAAATCTAAGTAGTATTCATTATACACATACACAGACACACACGTTGATCTCTTTATCCATTAATGGACATTTAGATTTTCTCCATTTGTTGGCTATTGTAAATAATATAATGAACATAAGGGTGTATATATCTGTTTGAGTTATGGTTTTTGTTTTCTTGAGATAAATATGCAGATGTGAAATTGCTGGATTTTTACTATGGTTCTATTTTTAATATTTTGAGGAAATTATGCACTGTTTATTGTACTGGCTATATCATTTTGCCCTCGCACTGGATTGCACAAAAATTCCCTTTTACCTACATCCTCATCAACCATTGTTATTTCTTGTCTTTTGTACAATAGGCATTTTGATACTTCAGAGGTGATATCTCATTGTGGCTTTGATTTGCATTTCCCTGAATGATGAGTGGTAATTGAGCATCTTTTCATGTGCATGTTGGCCATCATTTGTCTTCTTTGGAAAAATGTCTATTCAATCCCCAGCCAGTCTTTCTGATCAGATTTTTTTATTGAGTTGTATGAATTCTTTGTACATTTTGATGTTAATCCCGTGTTGGACATGTGTCTCTTCCCCCATTCAGTAGGCTGCCTTTTTGTTTTTGTCAGCGGTTTTCTTTGCTGTGTATATGTTGTTCCATTTGTTTGTTGCTGCTTTTCCTGCCGTTGTTTCCAGAGTCAGATCCAAAAAGATATGGTCAACATGAAATCAAAGAGTTTACCACCATTTATGTTTTCTTCTAGGAGTTTTATGATTTTAAGTCTTACATTTAAGTGTTTATTTCATTTTGAATTGATTTTCATGTGTGGTATAATTTAGTGGTCCAGCTTCATTCTTTTGCTTGTGGCTGTCCGGTTTTTCCAGCACCATTTATTGAAGGGGCTGTCTTTTCAACATTGTATATTCTTGCTTCCTTAGTTTTAAATTCATTGACCAAATATGTGTGGGTTTATTTATGGCCTTTCTGTTCTGTTCCACTGAAACATGTATATGTTTTTGTGCCAATACCATACTGTTTTTATTACTATAGCTTTGTAATACAATTTGAAATCAGGTTGCATGATGCCTTCAGTTTTGTTCTTCTCTCTCGGGATTGATTTGGCTCTTGGAATCTTTTGTGACTTCATACAAAATTTAGAATTGTTTGTTCTATTTCGGTTGAAAATGTCACTGGAATTTTTTATAGCGATTGCATTGAATCTGTACATTATTTTGCGTAATATGGACCTTTTAACAATATTAATTCTTCCAGTCCATTAGGTATGGAATATCTTTCCATTTGTTTGTGTCATCTT
The DNA here is from genome assembly GCF_006229205.1 of Suricata suricatta. Taxonomy (NCBI): domain Eukaryota; kingdom Metazoa; phylum Chordata; class Mammalia; order Carnivora; family Herpestidae; genus Suricata; species Suricata suricatta. The sequence goes on along the minus strand of NC_043704.1, from coordinate 104,701,646 downwards.
CAGTTTTTTTCATCATTGTCTTATAGTTTTCTGTATATAAGTAATTTTTTCCTTGGTTAAATTTATTACTAGGTTTTGTTTTTGATGTAGTTGTTAAGGAGATTATTTTTTAATTTTCTCTTTGTGATAGTTCATTGTTAGTCAGTGTTGTGAATAAAAACACAACAGATTATTCCATATTCATTTTGTACTTTTGTACCCTGCAAACTTTAATGTGTTCATTTATTAGTTCTATCAGCTTTTTGGTGGAGTCCTTAAGTTTTCTCTACATCGTGTTGTTTAGTAACAGTGAAAATTTTACTTTCCTTCCAATTTGGATGCCATTTATTAGTTTTTTTCTGCCTAATCGCTAGGATTTCCAATACCATATTGAAGAGTGGGCATTGTAATCTTGTTTCTAATCTTAAGGGAAAAGTTTTTAGCATTTCTTCACTGAGTGAGATGTTAGCTGTGGGGTTGTCATATACGACCTTTATGTAAGTTGTGGTATTATGTTCTATCTCTACCCAGTTTGTTGAGCATTTTTATCAGAAATGTATGTTGAATGGTATCAAATGCTGTTCCTGCAACTGTTGAGATGATAAAGTGATCTTATCCTTCATTTTATCAATATATTTGTATAACAGTGGTTTGCAGATTTGATCATCCTTGCAATCCTGGAATAAATTCTACTTGATCAAAGTGTATGATTCTTTTAATGTATTATTTAATTGAATTTGCTGATATTTTGTTGATGATTTTTGCATTCATGTTCATCAGGGATTGGCCTGTAATTTTCTTTTCTTGTCGTGTCTTTGGTATCACATTAATATTATCCTTACAAAATGAATTTGGAAATATTCCCTCCTCTTCAATTTTTTTTGGAAAGGTTTGAGAATGATAGGTGTTAAATTTTCTTTGAATGTTTAATAGAATTTTCCTGTGAATTTGTCTTGTCCAAAACTTTTGCTTGTTGGGAGTTTTTTTAATTAAACATTCAGACTTTTTACTAGTAATTAGTCTCTTCGGTTTTTTATTTCTTTATGAGTCAATCTTAGAAGAATGTGTTTTTCTAGGAATGTATCCATTTCCTCTAGACTTTCTATTTCATTGGTGTATAATTGTTTGTGTAGTCTCATGATTTTTTTGTATTTCCTTGGTTATCACTTGTGACTTCTTTTTCAATTCTGATTCTCTTTATTTGTGCTCTCTTTTTTTCTGAGTATAGGTAATGGTTTTCTGATTTTGGTCTAATTCATTGATCCTTTATATTATCCTTTTAGTCTCTATCTCATTTATTTCCAATTTTATCTTTATCATTTCTTTCCTTCTACTTATTTTGGATGTCTTTTTCTAGTTCCTTTAAATGTAAAGTTAGATTGTCTAGTTGAAATTTTTCTTGTTTCTTGAGGCAGGCCTGTATGGATTTTTTAAAAAATTCATTCTGACAGTTATTCTCTTTTAATTGGTATGTTTAACTTATTAAACTTAACTATTTTATAATTTATGACTTTATTATGTGTGGTTCCCAACAGGTCCATTTCTGTTGCTTTTGAGGGCATTGTGGGATTATGATAATTTATTCTCAGCAGTTGAATTGCTAACTTTTAAATGCCATCAAAGAAACCATAAATATATTTTTTAAATTTCTATCCATTGTAATATTTCTCAGAGAAAGCATTGATCTGGATTTATTTAGTCTGCCATAACTGGAATCTGAATTTTAACCTTATTTTACTACTTCTGATATACCTCAGGGTGAGGAGATCGGTTTGTTATCATTTTTTACTTTGTATTCTCCCTTCCAAATAATTGTTATTTCACCCTTCAGTACAAATAGAATAAGTTAAAAATCTATTTCTCTGAGGCTTGTGCCATTTATCATGCAACATTCTTTCTTTACCTTTCTTTTGATGCCATATATTTTCCTAGATAGTACTCCTCTTACACTGAATAATGGCATCTGACTTAATGTTGTCTTGTCCTTGAACCAATTTTCCAAGTCTTTAGTAGGCCACAGCTCCTCTTAGAACTTCAGCCGTATGAATAAGTGCATATTGGACATGTCCAGAACCTTAAATCCAGCGTATCTAAAACTAATCTCATGAACCTACGCAAAGTTTTTCCATATCACTTGAAAAAATTCACTTCACAATTTAAAAAATTTCCATGGGGTTATACTTCCATGGGGTTAAACCATTCATCCCATAGATAAGAACTGTGCAGTTACTGAGTATACAATTTTTACATGGTTCTTTGGAGATAAAGGTTACCACATTTTCTCAACCCAAAATTGAAGCATGTGATCAGACAAACTTGTATGTACCTGCAGGGTTACTGGATTAGAAATTAGTAATGAGTATTTCTTTTCTCTGAAAAAATCCATAATAATTCACCATAGTAGATGTATTGGGTATTATAATAGACTGGTAAGTGTGGGCTCTAGCCCTGGCTCTTCTACTAATTTACCTATGACTTTGGGTTGGTCACTTAACATTTCTGGGTTTATATTCTTTACCTGTAAAATGAAAGAGATAAATTAAATGGTCTGAAATCTTTTTGTGGTATAAGATTAGTTTACCAGTCCTGGATGAAGAAGAGTATAATATTCTGGGGTTGAAGAGAAAGGAGAGGGGTCTCAGGATAAACTTTAAATTGTGATGGTTAGGCTGTTCACATTAAATTAGTTACGCTAGTTTGGAGTCTCGACCTTTTCCACATGCAGGGGCATTGGTGACTGAATATAGCCTAAGTTTACTACATAAGAGATGCCCGCCTTCCTTTCTGTCACTAGTTTATCAAATAGTTATGAAGTATCTACTGTGTCTGGCACTGAGTTGTTTTTTGGAGATCCAGTGGTGATTGATAACCATTATGGTTCCTGAATCCATGAGGCTTATGGTCCAGTGAGGAAAAAATAGCAATTATGAAACTCATGTAAATGAATTTTCAGTGGTGGTAAATATCATAGATGAGATATGCATAGTGGTTTACATTGCATATAATGGGGGTGGGAATTTGATTTACAACAGTCAGGCAAACTTTCCTGAAGAAATAAAGTTGAATAGAAATCAGTGAAAGAAGAAAGGAGAACATTATAGACAGAGGAAACATCATCAACAAAGGTCCTTAGATGATAGACTGATAGGAACAGAGGCTAAAAGATGGTCAGAGTAGCTAGAATGCAGTGGAGGGGGGAATACAGTATGAACTGGGGCCGGAGAATCAGATAGAGGGTAGACTCTGTAGGACCTTGTAAACCTGGTTAAGGATTTTGGTCTCTATCTTAAGAATAACAGGATGCCTTTGAAGTGTTTTAATCTGATTGGTGACATGATCAGATTAGTGTTTTGAAAAGATCACTCCAGCTGCAGTATGGAAAACAGATTGCAGAGGATAAGAGTGGATGCAGAGAAACCAGATTAGTAGCACAGTAGTCTAGGAAAGATGTAATAGTAGCTTGAACCAGGGATTTGGCATTGGAGATAGAGAGGTTGATGGCTTTGAGACATATTTATGTATTTAATGATGGATTTGATTTGGTAAAAGAGATGAAGATACTACAGATAACCAATAGTTTTCTGAGTTGTATCAACTGAAGTGATGGTAATACATACATATTCTTCTTCTTCTTCTTCTTCTTATTATTATTATTATTGCTTACACATGGTTATCCTGGAAGAGACAAGGGTATGACAGAAGATTATTAAGTTTGCTTTGAGCATTCAAAAGGAGAAATAAAGTAGACAAGAGGTTATATAGGTGCTGAGCTGAGGAGAGTTCTGGCCTGGAGTGTTGGATTTTCAGCTCTTATTTATCTTTAACTTTTTGGGTTCTTTACCTGGAATTTGATAACTGTAGAGACCTGTAAATGGGAGGCTGTTGTGACCAAACCAATGTTTCCTGTATGGAAAGATTAAATTACAATGACTGTGTGGACCATCACAAGGATAAATGTCTTGTGCAATGGATTGCTTTGGGGACTGTAATGTGACTGGCACTATTATCATTATTGGAGATTATGCAAAGATAAACAAGGCATAGTCTTTGATTTCAAGAAACTTTCATCTGGTTTGGCAGTTGTACACATAAATAGATAACAATATAGTGTGAACGCTGTGACAGAGAGATGCCCACTGTACTAAGGGAGTATCAAAGGGCTACTTAGCCCAAAATGAGTCAGTCAAGGAAGATTTTCTAAAGGTGTCAATACCTAAGCCATCTGGAAGAAAAGAACATGGAGAGAGGAAGTAAGAAAGAGAGGGAAAGAGAAAAGGACTGAAGTAGGAGGGATCATAGAATGTTTGGGAAATTTTTTAATCCTTTTTTTTGAGTGAAATTGCTATTTTATTGTCAGAAAATGCAGAAGGTGCTTTCTGGAAATAAGAGGGTGACATTTAGCTTTGTTCCTTTTCCTTTTGTTTCTTTTGCTTCCCATTCCTTCCCTCCCCTTAACTCTTTTTTCTCTTAATAGGTAATATAGTTACATAGTTCAAAGTTGAACATTATATAAAGGCATACACACATACAGTAAAGAATCTCTCTTCAACCTTGTGTTCAGTCACCCTTTTACTTCTTATCCCTACCTCCACCCCCAAATATCCAGGTTATCTTACACATGCTTCTAGAATATTTTTATGAAACCTACAAGCAAATATAAATATATACACCTAAACTTATTTTTCCTTTTGAGATCTTTGTGACTAAAATAAGTTTAAGCAGAGGTAATAAGAGAAGATGCCAAAGGAGTTTTGACTTGAATGACAGTAAATCTGAGAAGCAGCAGTAAGGAGAATGGATTGAAGGCTGAGAAACGATTTAAATGATTTAATTTAAAATGATTGAGAGGCAGTGATGAAGCTTTAGTTAAGGTAGTGGCAGTAGAGAGTAAGATAAGTAAAGAGTAAGTAAAGAATGTTATCCATTTGGATCTTGATCTGACTTGGATTCAGAAACTAACTAGTCATTTACTACAAACAATAGTGTAGAAACACTAACGTAAGTATTTGGATGAGTTCTGTGAATGAACAGTGCATGGAAGAAGAGTGTAAACCAATGAATGAGGCTTATCCTTGAAATGAGGAAGAGAAGCTCATAGAGAAGCTAGGTATAGCACGGTGATTAATAGCTCATACACTAGAGTTTTGTAGACCTGATTTTAAATCTAGCTCTTCCATTTACTAGCTATGTGAACCTGGGCAAGTTACTTAGTCTCTCTAAGTCTTAGGTTTTCTATCTGTAAAATGGCCATAATAAACATAACTACCTCCTGGGATTGCATGAGGATTAGAGGAGATAATACATAAAGTAGGCTTTGTGTCCAGGACTCACTCAGAAAGGCTAATCATCGAGTGGGAAGTCATTTGATCATTTGCAGTGAGGGAAGGTAGAGCATGAGAGGGTAGTTAAGTCAAAGTGGAAAAGAACATGAAATACTTATATGGTTATTTTGATAATTTGCCAGTAGTTGACTTGAAGATGCCATATTGAGTTCCTTGGGCCTTGGTCTATCTACTATAACAGTAAGTGAGACTAAGAGATCATTGAGGTACTTTTAACTCTCTTCTTTGAGGCCATAACTAGCCGTCTTTGATCTCTAAAACCATATCATCTGTGTTATAGATTTTGTTATAAAAACTACCATTCTTTCAGATGCTATTAATTTCTTGATTTGGATTCATTATGTGACAACACCCAAAATTTTACCTCTATTATACATTTAAGTTCATTTCTATGTGGCTGTTTCCCTAAATAATTTTGTTGTTTTGACCATAAAATATACTTTTTTCTTCTCTTCTCTTGTCTTCGTCTTCGTCTTCGTATTTTTTTTTTCAATAACCACCTTGTAAAAAGACTATTGTTTGCCTTCGCCCTTTTAATCTGCCCATGAGGAATTCAAGCCGAATGATAGGGAGCTGTGAAAATCCAGTTAGTGTGAGCTGTAATCTTTTTTGCTGGCTTTAAATAGTTAGAGTACCATGCAGACACCCTGCAGATAACTGAATCAAAACATAAAGTAATCACCTAAACATGGATTCTGCCTTTGCTGTTATGGAACTATAGTAGAAATCACTAATAACCATTTACTTTTCAGAAAAACACTTGGTCATGATATCAAATAAAATCAGGGTTAGATATTAAAAGCTCTGTTTCGCACGTAGGCAACCCAGTGTTTGTGAAAAGCATTGATTTCTGAAAGTTTGATATTATCCAGTATAATGTCCTCTGTTACAGACTTAGGAAAACATCTTTATGGAAAGAGAATATTTATAATCCTCTAATCTTTTCAGTCATATTCTACTTCAGATATCGCCAAAGGAAAACAAGAAACTGTTCATATAATCAGGCTTTTGAACTATAATAAAACACAAGAAGAAAGTATGCTGCCTCTCTTTTTTCCTTAGAAAAGAAACTGGTTCCACTAATGCAGTTTATTGAATTTAGGTAGCAAAATATTCTCTAATAACTTTGTCAAATGGAAGTCTATTTTTCTAGGTTTACCAGCTGCTTTTTTTTTTAAGTTAAAAGATGGATCTCTCCTCCATTCGATTCTGCATTAGAGTGATGAGAAACACAGTGTGCCGTGTGCTGATGCCGCCTCCTAATTGTATTCGCTTTCCATTCTCTAATACTGCTGTTGATAATATTCTGGTGAAGTTTATAAAACAAAATAGGCTATTTGTTGAAACCAATATCCTAGTGTTGCTGGCATGATTCATGCTACATTAGGAGTTCATAAGCCATTAGTAATCTTTTACGTTCAGTGTATTATCCTGAATGGCAGACTTGCACTCCTTTGTTTTGAAAGATTCATAGGGTCTATTCCAGGACAAAGGTTTCATAAAGTGAATGCCTTTCCTGTGCTTATCACTTTGCCTTAGGCAATTTATAGAGCTCAACATGCCAGCTTTTCAAAACAGAGAAGCCCACTTCTCATCAAAAATATAGATACTGAGACTGTGGTTGCCAATCCACATTCTCAACATAGTTTTTATGTAAACTTTTTATTATAGAAATATGAAGACCTATAACAAAAGCAAGAGATTGGTATAATGAACCCAATATACCCACCCATCTTTTACTTCTAACAACTTTCTGTTATAGATATGCTTTGTACAAATAGTTTTGTAAAGCTATTATTACTATTGTTTTTTAAGTTGAGGTATAATTGACGTATAACATTCTATTAGTTTTAAATGTATAGTGTAATGATTTGATATTTATGTCTACTGAAAAATGATCACAATAGTAAGTCTAGCTATAATTCATAATAAATTGAACATAATATATTGCCTAAGATAGTGTTATTATTATGTTGCTGAATGTCCCCATGAAAGCTCTAAAAGCTGTTGCTATTTTAGTGGACTGTTAAGTTTGGGTATGTGGTTAGATTAATAATATTATAAAGAGGAACATTCTAAATTTGACATTTCAAGAGCAGTTATAATACTCTCACTTGCATACAATATATTGTGTACATTGTGTATAGTATTCTGGGGGAATATCCAGGCATTTGCTAATAATGATAGTATCACTTCTCATTCATTTAACTTATACTTTTTGTCTTGTAACCATCTTTGTTTCTTTCCTTTCTAAGGTGTATACTCCTAGGCACATCTTTTTTTTTAATTAATTAATTTTTAATTTACATCCAAGTTAGTTAGCATATAATACAACAATGATTTCAGAAGTAGATTCCTTAATGCCCCTTAACCATTTAGCCCATCCCCCTCTCACAACCCCTCCACTAACCCTCTATTTGTTCTTCATATATAAGAGTCTTTTATGTTTTTGTCCCCCTCCCTGTTTTTGTATTATTTTTGCTTCCCTTCCCTTATGTTTATCTGTTTTGTATCTTAAAGTCCTCATATGAGTGAAGTCATATGATAATTTGTCTTTCTCTGACTAATTTAACTTGGCATAATACCCTCTAGTTACATCCATGTAGTTGCAAATGGCAAGATTTCATTCTTTTTGATTGCTGAGTAATACTCCATTGTGTGTGTGTGTGTGTGTGTGTGTGTGTGTGTGTGTGTGTGTATACACATCTTCTTTATCAATTTCTTTATCCATTCATCCATTGATGGACTTTTGGGCTCTTTACATACTTTGGTTAATGTTGATATTGCTGCTACTATAAACATTGGGGTGCATGAACCCCTTTGAAATAGCCTGTATCCCTTGGATAAATACCTAATAGTGCAATTGCTGAGTCATAAGGTAGTTCTATTTTTAATTTTTTGAGGAACCTCCATACATTCTCCAGAGTGGCTGCACCAATTTGCATTCCCAGCAGCAGTGCAAGAGAGATCCTCTTTCTCCGTATCCTCGCCAACATCTATAGTTGCCTGAGTTGTTGATGTTAGTCATTCTGACGGGTGTGAGGTACTATCTCATTGGGGTTTTGATTTGTATTTCCCTGACGATGAATAACATGTGGAGCATCATTTCATTTGTCTGTTGGCCATCTGGATATCTTCTTGGGGAGAAGTGTCTGTTCATATGTTTAGCCCATTTCTTCACTGGATTATTTGCTTTTTGGGTGTTGAGTTTGATAAGTTCTTTATAGATTTTGGATCCTAACCCTTTATCTGATATGTCGTTTGCAAATATCTTGTCCCATTCCTTCAATTGCCTTTTAGTTTTGCAGATTGTTTCCTTTACTGTGCAGAAGCTTTTTATTTTGATGAGGTTCAAATAGTTCATTTTTTGTTTTGTTTCTCTTGCCTCTGGAGACATGTTGAGTAAGAAGTTGCTGCAGCCAAAGCATTTACGTCTTTCATTCCCTTTGAGTTTGTCTTTGTGTATGGTGTAAGAAAGTAGTCTAGGTTCATTTTTCTGCATGTCGCTGTCCGGTTCTCCCAGCACCACTTGCTGAAGAGACTGTCTTTATTCCACTGAAAATTCTTTCCTGCTTTGTCAAAGATTAGTTGGCCGTAGTTGGTTTGTGGGTCCATTTCTGGGTTCTCTATTCTCTTCCATTGACCTGAATGTCTGTTTTGGTGCCAATACCATATTATCTTGATGATTACAGCTTTGTAATACAGCTTGAAGTCTGGGATTGTGATGCCTCCTGCTTTGGTTTTCTTTTTCCAGATTGCTTTGGCTCTTTAAGGTCTTTTCTGTTTCCATACAAATTTTAGGATTGTTTGTTCTAGGTAGGTGATGAATGCTGGTGTTATTTTGATAGGGATTACATTGAATATGTATATTGCTTTGGGTAGTATTGACATTTTAACAATATTTGTTCTTTCTATCCAGGAGCATGAAATATTTTTCCATTTTTGTGTGTCGTCTTCAGTTTTTTTTTTTCCATTAGCTTTCTATAGTTTTCAGTGTATGGATTTTTCACCTCTTTGGTTAGATTTATTCCCAGGTATTTTATGGTTTTTTGGTGAAATTGTAAATGGGATCAATTCCTTGATTTCTCTTTCTGTTGCTTCATTGTTGGTGTACAGGAATGCAACCAATTTCTGTGCATTAATTTATATCCTGCCACTTTGCTGAATTCATGAATCAGTTCTAGCAGTTTTTGGTGGAAGCTTTGGGTTTTTCGTATAGAATATCATGTCATCTGTGAAGAATGAAAGTTTGACCTCTTCCTCGCTGATTTGGATGCCTTTTATTTCTTTGTGTTGTCTGATTGCAGAGGCTAAGACTTTCGTTACTATGCTGAAAAAACAGTGGTGAGAGTGAACATCCCTTTCTTATTCCTGACCTTATGGGGAAAGCTCTCAGTTTTTCTCCATTGAGGATGATATTAGCATTGGATCTTTCTTATATGGCTTTTATGATCTTGAGGTATGATTCTTCTATCCCTACTTTTTTAAGGGTTTTTATCAAGAAAGGATCCTATATTTTCTCAGATGCTTTCTCTGCATCTGTTGAGAGGATCATGTGCTTCTTATTCTTTCTTTTACTGATCTGCTGTATCTCACTGATTGTTTTGCAGATACTGAACCAGCCCTGCATCCCAGGTATAAATCCCACTTGGTCATGGTGAATACTTTTTTTAATGTATTGTTGGATCCGGTTGTCTTATAGTCACATCTTATGTGCTTTTTAAAAAAGTAATCTCTACATCCAGTGTGGGACTCGAACTCACAATCCTGAAATCAGTAGTCATATATATGCTCTAGCATTCTATAATCACAGCTTAAAAAGTTAACAAGCTTGTCATCATCATCAACCAAACACCCCCACCCCATCCATCAAGTCTCATTAGCATATATTCCTTTCTCTGTCTACCATCTCTACATTTCTTAGTCAGTTACTATAGTACCTGCTATAAAAATGCTTGACCTTATTGAGACCACCAAACACACCACTGTTCATCATCCATCACCTTCTTTTCGTCTTCACTTCATTTTTTAACCAAGTAAGTTTCGTTTCATCCTTTTCTATAAAAATGAAGGAAGTGTACTTGTTTCCCTAGCATGTGTTCTCTGAGTCCATTCTTTTAATTGTATTCCATCCAGGATCACTTCCTTCCTCTCCTAGATAATTATTAACATTTTGCAAAACCAAAACAAAACAAAATATCTTAATCCTTTCTTGACTACTCTTCTCATACAGCGTTATACCATTCCTCTACTTCCCATATCAGCAGTTCCGTTGATTTTATTTGTTCCACTTCTTTATCACCTTATCCTTTTTCCACACATTCAGTTTCTGTTTTCACCACTACACTGAAGCTGCTCTTGTCAAGTGATTTCTATTTTGCCAAATCGAGTAGATACGTTACTCATATCATCTTACAGGTTACCTCAGCAGCATTCAGCACAGTTGATCACTCTGCCTTTAATCATCTCCTATGCCCCCTTCTTCATCTTCTTGAACTAACTCTCTCTCTCTCTCTCCTTTGTTTGCTCGCCTGTTTATTTGTTTATTGAAATATCTTTTTGCCTTAATCTGCTATAATTCTTTCTCAATGGCCATTCCTTTGCTGACTCCTCTGAATTTTGAAGTACTTCAAGGCTTGGTAACTATGTCTATCATTTTCCAGGTTTTAGACTCTCTTCTAGGTCACAGTTCAATAAACTTTCTCTATAATGAGCCAGCTAGTCATTATTTTAGGCTTTGTGTCCTAAGAGGCAAAATCGGGGATATTATGTAGGCAGCTATAGAAGAAGAAGAAAAAAAAAAACAATTTTCACACAGCCTTCAAAATTGATTAAATAAAAAATATAACAATAATTCTTTCTTTTCTTTTTTCTTTTATTTATCTCCATTGATACCTGAATAGAGTGATAGCTCCACTGATATGGGCTAAGCCAGTATCATTTTCCACCTGAGGTATAGCTCAGCTTCTTAGTTGGACTTCTTCCACTCTTTTTTTTTTTAATAGTTTATTGTCAAACTAGTTTCCATACAACACCCAGTGCTCTTCCCCTTAAGTGCCCTCCTCCATTACCACCACCTCTTCCCGCCCCCCTTCCCCTTCAACCCTCGGTTCATTTTCAGTATTCAGTAGTCTCTCAAGTTTTGCATCCCTCTCTGTCCCCAACTCTCTTTCCCTCTTCCCCTCCCCCTGGTTCTCCATTAGGTTTCTCCTGTTCTCCTGTTAGACCTATGAGAGCAAACATGGTATCTGTCCTCCTCCACCTGACTTACTTCGCTTAGCATGACACCCTCAAGGTCCATCCACTTTGCTACAAATGGCCAGATTTCGTTCTTTCTCATTGCCATGTAGTACTCCTATATATAGGAGTACATCTTCTTGATCCATTCATCAGGTGATGGACATTTAGGCTCTTCCCATGATTTGGCTATTGTTGACAGTGCTGCTATGAACATAGGGGTACATGTGCCCCTATGCATCAGCACTTCTGTATCCCTTGGGTAAATCCCTAGCAGTGCTATTGCTGGGTCATAGGGGAGTTCTACTGATAGCTTTTTGAG
>NC_043704.1:104609081-104689666 GCF_006229205.1 Suricata suricatta | reverse complement strand
TTTCATTTCCCTTGCCTTTGGGGATGTGTCAAGTAGGAGATTGCTGCAGTGGAGGTCAAGGAGGTTTTTTCCTACTTTCTTCTCTAGGGTTTTGATGGTTTCCTGTCTCACATTCAGGTCCTTCATCCACATTGAGTTTATTTTTGTGTATGGTGTAAGATCTTACTTCCACTCTTGCCCTCTCTACAAACCATAATCCACACAGCAACCAGAGAGTTCTCTTAAAAAGTTAGTCATCCTCCTTCACCTCTCTGCTTAAAGTGCTTCAGTTCTTACTGAATCTCTTACCTTGAAATCAAAGTCCCACAAACTCACATACTCCAGCTTATCTTCTTCCACTCATTATGCTCTAGCCCCACTATTTTTTTTTTCACCTTCCACATCTTTGCAATCACTGTGCCTCTGCCTAGAATACTTCCTCCAGGATCTTTATGTATGGCTTCTCATTCTCATTATTTAGGCTCTAGTTCAAGTGTAATCTTTTAAGTTTGTTTAATGTTTGTTTGTTTGTTTATTGAGAGACAGAGAGAGACAAGAGTGTGAGCGGGTAGGGGGTTGAGGGGATGGTAGAGGCAGAAAGAGAAGGAGACACAGACTCTAAAGCAGACTCCAGGCCCTCAGCTGTCAGCACAGAGCCCGATGTGGGGACTTGAACCCACAAACTGTGAAATCATGACCTGAGCCTAAGTTGGACACTCAACTGACTGAGCCACCCAGGCGCCCTTTGAGTATAATCTTGTTAAAGAGGCCTTTCTTGAACAGCCAGTGTAAATTAACCATCTCCCTACTCCATTACTTACACCTGATTTGTATACTTCAGTGTTTATCTTAGTGTGTAATCCTCTTGTTAGTACTCCCACCAGAATGTCAGTTTCAGAAGGGCAGGATCCTTGTCCACTGCTTTTTCCCAGTGCTTATAAACAGTCCTTGACACTTAAAAGGTGCTGAAGTAAGATTTATGCATGAATAAGTTAACTGATTAAATATGTTACTTCAGTTTAAGTTCAGATTTTTTCAGTGGGTTAACTATAAGTTTAATTTTTCAAAATTAATCTTTAATTTAAAAACTATTAGTATAGGCATATTGCTTTGCAAAAAAAAACTTGTTGAATTTCGAATAAATTAAGTGGAAACTCTCCTGCTCTGTATAGCCACGTCATCTTGCTCTTCAAAATTAGCCACTATTAACATTGTGCTTCTATACTTTCTTCTATGCATTTACAACAATATTATAATATATTACATTAATGAAACTATGTTGTACAGACTCTTAGAAATTTTTTTTTTTAGTAGTGGTAGCTCTGGAATACTAGGACCTAATATTTTCAGTTTTGAAATGGCATATTCTAAAGTAAAAACCTTTCTTATTTCTTCTGTGTAAAAGTGGTGAACTTTAAAGTTTAGAGGGGAATTATCAAGGAACTGTAGCAATGCGGATGAGATACAAAGCAGATAATCAGAATGCAGTCTTTCCTCTCAGTTTACATTGGAGTAACTCTAACTGATTATAATTTTGAAAGTTGTTGTTACCAACTTTCCCTCACATCAAGAACTACCAGTTGTGCTAAGTGGTTAACTACTAAATGATAAATCATCTGGCCTGTGCTATGAACCTTTAACTGGTATTTTAAATATAATTATTTCCACAAATAAACCATGAAAGCATACAGTTACTGTATAGCAGGTGCTCAGACAATATGAGAGAAGAATATCAAAACTAACCTAGTTCTTAAAACTGAGAAAAAAAGCAGAACATGTTTTCTATCTTGAAGAGACTTTAAGAAATATCCTTTCTGACTTGGTAATTGTTTTTGAAAGACTGTGAAAATAGAAATAAAGACAGTTTTGATTTTTTTGACTAGATAATTTGCCTTTGATATATTTTTTCCTTTTCCTTGACTTAGAGGAAGAAAATAAAGACTTTCTCTACATGATGTATTTGAGTCACTTTCAAATTATGTTTTTAAACTATCAATCTTGATATTCTATTTTCTATCTTTTTACTTTTTTCCTTTATAAAATTAGTTTTTTGTTTTCGATAATGATGCTGAGCTCTGAATGCTTTAGCACAGAAAGAAATTTTGTAGATTGTCATGTTAGATCTATGACAACAGAGACCTAGTCCAACCTATTTTCTTTACAGATGAGTAAAGAAAGGCTACCAGAGGTTAAGTGATGTATTTTCCCAGGATAACTAGCAAGAGGCGATTTTGATAAGTTAATAGTAACATAGTTGTGCAAATAACTCTTAATGAAGTACATGTTTTATACTTAGACATTTTGATTTTTTTGTTTTACTTTAGAGAGAGAGCAGGCTAGAGGGGCAGAGAGAGAATGTTAAGCCCTGACACAAGGCTCGATCCCACAATCCTGGGATCATGATGTGAACCAAAATCAAGAGTTGGATGTGCAACCAACTGAGTCACCCATATCCCCCTCCCCCCCCCCCGCTTAAAAATTTATTTTTGGATGTTTATTTGTTTTTGAGAGAGCATGAGTGGGAGAAGGGCAGAGAGAGACACACACACACACACCGAATTCTAATCAGGCTTCAGGTTCTGAGCTGTCAGCACAGAGCCCAATGTGGGGCTCAAATCCACAAACCGTGAGGTGTGACCTGAGTCCAAGTGGGACATTTAATCAACTGAGCCACCCAGGTGCCCCTTTTTCAATTTAGTTTTTAATTTTCTTATTTCAGAGAGTATACTTAGACATTTTGTATTTCTCCACTGTGACTAATTCTAGTATATATTAAAGAATTGTGTTAATAAATACAAGCATCTTGCTTGATTTTAACATTCAGTTAATTGCTTTTTTTCCCCCTTAAACCTGCTGCCTTTTGATAACTCATTCAGGTCTGCTCCCCTCTCTGGCACTGGCTATTCCAGTTACTGCCCAGAATGAAAGGATTTGCTCTTTTTGTTAAAAAGTAAGATTTGCGGAGCACCTGGGTGCCTCAGTCAGCTGAGTGTCCACCTTAGGCTCAGGTCATGATCTCGCGGTATGTGAGTTTGAGCCCCACATTGGGCTCTCTGCTGTCAGGATGGAGGAGCCTGCTTCAGTTCCTTTGTCCCTCTCTCTTTGCCCCTCCCCAGCTTGGCTCTCTCAAATATAAATAAATAGTAAAAAAAAAAAAAAAAGATAGTGCATCTAATAACTCAGACACAGTTATTTTTTTTTTAATGTTTATTAACCTTTGAGAGAAAGAGAGAGATAGAGACAGAGGCATGAGCAGGGGTGGGACAGAGAGAGCGGGACACAGAATCTGTGTCACCACAGAGCCCAACAAGGAGCTCAAACTCACAGACCATGAGATCATGACCTGAGCTGAAGTCAGATGCTTAGCCAACTGAGCGACCCAGGCACCCCTAGCTAAGGCACATTTAGAAAATATAAGGACAGGTTAAGGTATTAAGTATCAATAAATAAATAAATAAATAAATAAAAATAAAAAAACAAAAAAAGGTATTAAGTATCACAGACATATTAGTGACTTGTTGGGACTTTCTCACAGATTTGACCTAAAGAACTGTTGGAGAAAAAAAAAAGTCTTACACCTAACAGGAAAACAACAACAATAACAACAACAAAACATTTAGAGACCGAATTGTGAAGAAAATTCTCTTAAGTCCTTAAAAATATTTTTTACATACACTAAAATTAAACACTAAAAACACCTGAAGAGAATATTAATTACATTTAAAATAAGGACTACTTAATACCATTGTATCAGTAAGGAACCAGTCTGGAAGATGAGACCACAGTAGTTATTTTTTTATGGAGAGTTGGTTAATTAGGTATGGGAGGGTGATGCAAAAGGGGGGGGCACTGAGATAACAGAGAGAGTAATAGCAAGAATCAGGGGAAACAGAGAAGGGGTTGGGTGCTGGCTGTGGAAGCACATCTACTAAAATTAGAACTCTACAGAGATAGCATGGCCCCTGTGCAAGGATGACACACAGATTTGTGAAGCGTTCCATATTTTTTCCAACATCATTGGGGGAAAAAAAGAAAAGAAAAAGAAGAGGTTGGAATTGTCAGGACTGAAGATTTCAAGAGAAGGGCAGACCTGGGACCCAGACCTCTGAAGAGTAGGTGTTGCCTGACTTGGGGGAGGGGCTCCACAGAGCTAAGAGGCGGCCCTTTGGCAGCTGCTGGTGGCCTCTGAGGGAATGTGATGGGTCTGGTTCTGGGAGTGGAGGTGGGGAGGGGAGTGGGGAAGAACAACATAGGAATTGGAACCAACTCTACTAGGGAGTTACTTCCTCCAAACAGTTGTTGCTGGGGCAGCCCTGACAGGAGCAGTGAGTTAAACAGGGAAAGCCTGTCTCACTTTGCAGAACTCTTCAGCTTCCTTCTAACACCTGTTCCTAGGAGACCCGAACAGGGAGCTAGCTGGCAATGGAGAAATGTCATTAGCAGAGTTCAATAAAGGATTTGTGGCTTGGCAACAGCTTAGGAGCTAGCGCAACCATTGATTGCCATTTTCATCCTTTTATATAAAAACTTTCCATCTCTCTTTCCTAAAGTATTAATAGTTGTTTATACCCATTGGTTCCTACTGCAGTCCAAGAGATAACAAATAGCTTTGGTGCTTGAGATTACTAATTAGGTCTTTCTCAATCTAGGTACCTCATGCCTAGTGTTATGTAAGGTTATATAGGTTTTTCCCCTGTGGTGCTAACTTCATGGTAAAGCATGTTGCTCAGCATCATCTTTCTTACAAATGCTAAATGTACAGTTCCGAGGCTTGAGTTTACTTTCCTCTACACATTTGCACTGCAATAAGCTCTACTACTTTTTGCTTTTCTACTTTCCTTCCCTCTTCTGCACCTACCCACAGTGTACTCTTTTTAGACTGTCCATACTAGGATTGATTTGTAGTTTGTGTGTACTGGAACCAAAAATGATGGGTTAAAATGTGCATATTAGTAAATAGGAGCCTTTTAACATTTTGTGTACAGGAACTTAAGGTTAAGGAATATTTTCTATATCTCATTTTTCTCAAGTTTTGTTTTTCTTTCATTATTGCCTCTCTAAGGAGAAAAATTAAATTAAAAAAATCAATTTAGTCACTCTTCATTTAACTTTAATGAGAGAGAAATTACCAAAATTAAGTACTAAGGAATAAGATTCCTGAGTTGAATTGAACTTTGGAAGGCCAGAAACCATTTTAATATCTAAAAATTTTCTGCTTCTGCTTCTAATTGATAATTGAGAATACATCCTATATAACATACATGCTGTATATTAAGAGACTTGGGTTCTAGTACAAACTCCGCTCCTGAATACAAACTCATTTGCTAAATAAGGATCTCTTTGTCTTCCCCTTCTTCTCTACCCCTAAAATAGATTAGTGGCTTTCAAACTTTTCTTATCCCTTCTTTAATCTTCAGTTTCCTCATTCCTTCCTATTCTTTTTTTCCTTTCTCCCTTCCTTTCTCCACTTCCCCCCTGTCCCTGACTGGTTGGGGTGAGTGGATGGTCTGAGATCTTTTACTCTCCTGCCACATATGCAGAGATAGTCTGAAAGTCACTTAGTCTGGATGGTTATATCATATAATTCAATAAACTGAAAGGATATTTGAAAAGCACTGGAGAGAAATGTGAGCTAGCTTTTGGACCAGGGTTCAGAAACTTTTTCCATGAAGATCCAGATAGTAAATATTTTCAGCTTTGTGGGCTTACAGTGTCTGTCAGAACTACTCAACTCTGCTGTTGTAATGTGAAAAGCAGCCACAGACAATAAATATGAATAGGCATGTCTTTGTTGCAGTAAATTCTATTTACAAAAGCAGGCAGTAGGAACCAGTTAGCCTAAGGACTTAAAGTTTGTTCATCTGTCCTCGATTGCCAAAGCCTGGTGTATAAAATAGTGGTGTCCCAAATGGGGTGCAAACACTTTTGGTTGTACCTTCCGTAAGTTATATACAGTTTTTAGTGTATGTGTATATATATCCTAGTTTATTGAAAAATTAGACAGATGTACTACTGTACTAATCAATTATGTGATCATTTTTAAGACTAGTGTACTTTGCATTGTGTAGATTTGTACTAACCTATTGAATGATCCTTGTGTCTTTGAACATTTAACTTGTTTTCATTTATCATTGAAGTTATGGATATTCTTGTTCATAAATATTCTTGTGCATATATATGTATAGATACATGTACGTATATATGCATAAATATTTTTATGTATAAATATCTTTGCGTATATTTCTTATATTTCTGTAGAATAAATTCCTAGAAGTGAACTTGCTGGCTCAAAGAGCATTGGTTAACGCACGTTGTCATTTTGCACCCTGGGAAGGTAGTACGAATTCGCCCTCCTTCCACCACTAGCAGTGAATAAGTGCCCACTTTTAATATACCAAAAAATATTGTTACTCTAGCCAAAAATTTATGGACTGAATCAGTAAAATAGGAACACAGTTAGTATAGTATGATACTTCTTATTTCAGTGGATGACGGAAAATTTACTTTGCCATTTCTGAATATAATAACCTTTCTGTAGGGAATTTAATGGTGATGTTCCTTGATGGTTACCAGAAGGAATGGATACTGACAGATCTGATGAAACGATGGCTGGGCACCCCAGGAAGTGAGGCTCCCAGCGCTCCAGTGTAGCCATTTCAGACTTGCTTATCGCTGCGTTATAACAGAGCACAGACGGGTGTTCAGACCCTCGTTCCTCAGCTGTCCCAACAGGCTAGTTTCACTTTCTGAGCTCTATTTGTATGTAGTAGTAAACCGTTAGAAACTGTCTATTTTATATCTGGGTGGCTTTAGCTTTTTATATTCTGAAGTTAATGGGAGGGGACCCCTCTGCTTAGATCATATGCCATGACTTTTCCCTCATAATGTCTCAGATCTGATAGCACTATTGATAAAATTCTTTAAAAATTATCGAGTTAACCTCACATCACCTTAGGAATGGGATGCCTAAAAACACTCGGTGATATGATTTGTCAAATTATCATGATCATGAAAGCATTTTAAGACAAATAGTAAAATCTGGGGTTTTTAAATTATTTTTGTGCTTTCTAAACAGTTTTATAAATTCCAGACTTCTAAATATAGTAAATTTTTTTAGGACCATATGATATATGTATACATTTTTAAAAGGTAGCTTTTCCTTGCCTACTGGGAGTTTTCCCTCCCAGTGTTCTCAGGTTTTAAGGAGGTAAGTTCCTGATTGGAACTGAAAGTACTACGTATTAATTAATATATTCAATTAAAAGAGGGTTTTTTTTGTACAGCTCTTTAATATAATGTCAAACTTACAAATATGTTTCAGGAAGAATAAAAAGAATTCTCATATACACTTTATCCAGATTAACAAATTGTTTACATCTTTGCCTCATTTGCTCATTCTCTGTCTCTGTTTAACACACTTTTTTTCTGAATCATTTGAGAGTAAGTAGCAGGCATCAGTCCCTTTATATCTAAATGTTTTTGTGTATATTCTGTAAGAATTTTTTTATGTAGCCACAGTGCAGTAATCATAATCAACAAATTTAACACTGATACAATATTATCTAATCAGTTCAGTCTTAGATATGTCATATAACTTCCTATTTGCCTATCAGCCATCTTTCCCTCCATCAATGACCCAGTCCAATCAGTCGTCATGTCTCTTTAGTTTCCTTTAATGTAGAACAGTATCTCAGCTTCTCTTTGTCTTTTATGACCTTAATACTTCTTTTATTTTTAAATTTTTTGTTTATTTATTTTTAGAGAAAGAGAACATGCGAGAGGAGAGGAGAAGGGCAAAGGGGGGCGGGAAGAAAGAGAGAGAGAGAGAGAGAGGGAGAGAGAATATGGGAATGAATCCCAAGCAGGCTTCATGTTCAGTGCAAGCCTGTTGCAGGTCTGGTATCAGCACTGCAAGATCACAACCTGAGCTGATACCAAGCATGCTTAACCAACTGTGCTACCTAGACGCCCTCTTGACATTTTTAAAGCTATATAGGATGGTTGTTTGATAGAATGTCCCTCAATTTGGTTTGTCTAATGTTTCCTAATAATTACAGGTTGTGCATTTTTTGCCAGGAATATCACAAAGTAATGTGTCCTCAGCACATCCTGTCAGGAATCACAGGATGTTGGTTTGTTCCATTATTGGTAATGGTAACTTTGATCATTTGGTTAAGATCTGTTCAAAATTTATAGGCACTTTGGTGGCTCAGTTGGTTAAACATCCGACTTCGGCTCAGGACATGATCTCACAGTCTGTGAGTTTGGGCCCTGCATTGGGCTCTGTGCTCACAGCTCAGAGCCTGGAGCCTGCTTCAGATTCTGTGTCTCCCTCTGCCTCTGCCCCTCCCCTGCTCATGCTCTGTCTCTCTCTCCCTCAAAAATAAATAAATGTTAAAAAATTTTTAAAAAATTCCATTCAAAATTTGACTTGATAGCATAAAGAACTTTTATAGTGGTTTGATTTCTAAGGCACCATATTCTTGTCTGAAAAAATTACTTGTTATATCTTCTCTGTATATGTTACCTGTTCTCTATTTGGGGAACAAAACAAAACAAAATGGGGTTGGTTGTTTAATATTGGTGAAGAAGTTAAATGAATAAATATAATAACAAGTTTGTATAATTCTACTTACATCAGTTTCAGGGATGTTTATTTCTACTTGATTTGTTTCAGATTCTTTATAGTTTGTTTATAGACTGTGTTGGTAGATGATACTATATTTTATAACTTACCTAAAGAATTGTTATGATATGAATTTTAATTTTTTAGTTCTTTTACATTAGTTCTTTCTTTTGTCATGGAGTGCTGAGCCCTACTTATTTATTAGCCCCATTGTTTCTAGCCCTCTACCCAATCAAATCTGGAATATTCCATTATTTATATACTCCTGTTAGATACATTTTAAATTATGAATGAAACAAATACAAAAGCATGATATCCCATAAATATATGGTTTTAAGAATTTTATTTTAAAGTGAGAAGGACAATCACAAGCCCTTTACTCGCTTACTCATTCCTGAAAGATTAGAATGTATCCTTTTCAAGTACTTGACATAAGAGAATTCCAACCTCCATTTAAAATTTATTCAAGTAATTAACACAGTCTAGACATGCTTTTCTGTAGCTGACCTAAATCTGCTATCCTATTTCTTGTTTATTTGTAGTAAAGATGAAGAATAACTAGTTATTATTCTTGTCTAAAAATGGCTTTGAAATTATTAAAGCCCACATCTTGAGTAAATTACTTGCTTTCAAAGATACCATTTTCTAGTTCTCTAGTCGATGTGTGACTAACTTGTGGCCATTATGCCACTCTTTAGTTAGAAATCCAGAATTGGATAAGGACCATGGACCTTTTATTTATTGGCTTCAACTTTAATATTATTAAATTTACAGTAATCCAAGCAAAACTCAATAATGCATTATTTCTTTTGAGTGGGGATATTATTGAGATATGCTGACAGTATTGGAGTTTTGTATAAAGTTGAGCTGCAGAAGAAAGTTTGGAAATCAATATTTTTATATGTCATAATTTAGTTTTTCACTTTACATTTTTCAAATTATTCAAAGGTTTACTTCTTTATTGTACTTTTAATATAGAGTTGCTTGTAACTTTTCAAGCCCAGATAAAAGTTCTTAGAGAAAGAACAAAGAAAACTAAAAAGTAGTAAGATAACATAAAAAAGACTGATTAGAATAAGGCAGTAAGAGTGAGATTGTTCTTTACCCATTGGCTACAAAGTCATTTGTTGTTACTTTTCCTTTTAATGTTTTCAGATTTTAGCACTGATGGCTTACCTCTGTATGAATAGAAAAGTGATTCAAACAAATGTCTGTATGTTTTTAACTTACTATAATTTGGCTTTATTCAATTTTACCAGTATATGTTTACTAAATTCTTAAAATGTTTTAGTCTGAAATCTATAGTAGAGGTTTACTTTTGGAAGGTGTAATTTATACATTTTATTTTGT
Organism: Suricata suricatta; assembly: GCF_006229205.1. Classification (NCBI taxonomy): domain Eukaryota; kingdom Metazoa; phylum Chordata; class Mammalia; order Carnivora; family Herpestidae; genus Suricata; species Suricata suricatta. Next base: position 104,679,711 of record NC_043704.1, on the reverse strand, counting down.
CTTATTTTTTTAATTAAAAAATTTTAAAATATTTATTTATTATTGAAATGAAGAGAAACAAAGCATGAGTTGGGGAGGGGCAGAGAGAGAGGAAGACACAGAATCTGAAGCAGGCTCCAGGCTCTGAGCTGTCAGCACAGAGCCCAATGTGGGGCTTGAACCCACGAACCGTGAGGATATGACTTGACTGCTATCCTATTTCTTGTTTATTTGTAGTAAAGATGAAGAATAACTAGTTATTATTCTTGTCTAAAAATGGCTTTGAAATTATTAAAGCCCACATCTTGAGTAAATTACTTGCTTTCGAAGATACCATTTTCTAGTTCTCTAGTCGATGTGTGACTAACTTGTGGCCAAAGTCGGGTGCTTAACCTACTGAGCCACCCAGGTGCCCCAGTTGTATATTTTTTAAAGTCCAGAAATGGATTAGAGAAATAAAATCATAATGAATTAAAATTATAATACTCAGTATAAGTAAACTATGGTTAACAAATTTTAACATATCTAGTAAAATATTCTCATGTCTCTCGACCATTGATTTCATGTGTTCTTATCAAGTCTATTTTGCAAATATAAATAAATATCTGGGATATTATAAGAAAAGCATGTTGTTTAAAATGAAATTCTTGACTGCAAACATGTAAAAATATATATGTTATGTATATAATATACATATTATATATAAAGCTTTGGGTTTCTGTTTTCAGCAGTGGTGCTTTGGAGACACACGTAGAAGTGAATTATGACTTAAATTTCAAGGCCTGCCCAGTATTCTGAGTTAGTATTTAACTTTAGGAATGGCGTCATGTTTCAGCCTATGTCAGGGGAAGAAGGCACACAGTTTAGATAATCATACTGCTCAGACAAGTTGGGAATCACTAAATTAAACTGTCATGATGCAGTTTGGTTAAATGACCCACTGATAACCAAGTAATTTTTATGACCTTAAAAAAAGACACTTACTGACTCTTGCAAGTGAAAAGGAAAAGATACGAAATCCTTTTCAACATTTTCTTATTTTATTATTTGTGCTCTGGTTTTATCATCATCAGAGTAGACTCAGATATTCCCATCAGAGTTTTTTCTTAATATTAGGCCCAGCTTTTTATATTATCCTCAAGTTAGCTTAGTTAAACTTACTGGGAAAGTGTTTGGTGTCTTTACAGCTACTCTTTATTATTTTATTGTGACCACACTTCTCCTGTTAATAATGGGTCTGAAGTGATGACCAGGATTTCAGAAGTTGATTATTATGAGAGTTAAGTAAAACGTTTGGAATCTACAAGGTTAATGAAATAACTCTTGATCATCTAAGTATAATACAAGTGAAAAGAAATTTCCTGTTTATATTTCAGAGTATTTTAATTTAATCTTAATACATTTAAGCTTCTGCAAACCATTAATTTTGGCATTCTTTTCATGATAAATGCTGTGTATTTTGGAAAAATCAATATTAAAATTTAGCTTCAAAGAATTCATGAAGAGAAACATAATGAAATCTTGATATATTATATACAGAAGACAAATCCCCGATCATTTCTTTTTATGCAAATGAATTTGATTTAGACATAATTCCCCAACATCACCATGAATTTCCATCTGTGTAACCCTGATGTTCTTAAGCAGTCTGCAGTTACCTCATGCTCTGGGCTATATTCACTCTGCATGTATGGAAACTGTGACTATCTTAACACTTTAGATGATGATATGAATAACAATTGTTTGTTGATTTTATTCTCTATCTCCCTGGATAACCTGCTGTCTGCAAAGGCTGAATAAGTGGCAGATAGCTTTTGTCATCCCTTATCCAAGCTGTACACTTGTAAGGAAGAGCAGGGATAATCGCCTCAATCTAATTAGGGGTTAAAAGAGGCCATGACTGTGATGTGGCAGTGAGACACCTTACTGTAGCAATCCTGTTTGCATTAGAAAAATAAGGTTGTCATATTGATTATTCAAATTGGCTTATATTGGCCAAGGCTCAATGGTTTGTATTGCAGCTGAAGCAGTTGAAGATGCCAGCTATTCACAGAAGACCTGTGCTATAGCATATATTGTATTGTGGCTTCTTTGCTAATTTAGGGTTTCAAGAATGAAGACGGAGTTTAATCAGGTGATTTAAAGGTTAAACTGATCATCAAAAGTTTAGCTTCCACCTTGTGATAGCAATGATTATGTAAATTTCGAATAAATTTTGAATTTAGTGACATTGTTGTTCTCTAACTGAAGATATTATATATAAATATAAAAGCATTATTTAGAACTGTTTTAGTCTTTTGGTGATGCATGTTTTGATACTAATCAAAAGGATGTAGCTTGTGTTTCCTGTTTCCCTTCCCACTTCTCTTCAACCTGTTTTCCTTTGCTTCACTTGAGTATTTGGGACTTTGGGTATGTTCTGAGAACAGAAATAGTGGAAAACAGAGACAAGAATGAAAATTTCTCTTACAAATCTTTATCACTCTTTCTCAAATGTCCTCGTTAACTCTAAGTCCAGCTAGTTACTCTACACAGTTGGCCTGTATTTTAATATACATATCAAATCTCTGTAGACACTGGATACTTTTCATGAAATCTCTATTATAAAACCTATTTATAAAATGAAGAGTTAGTATAATAGTTCTCTCTAGTAGTAGTCAGTTGTTTTGCTTTTTGTTTTCTCCTTTTTGAGTATCACATTGATTCATGGGATTTTTATTCAACATAGTTCAATTGGGTAGAATTGTTACTTTGGTGCTTTTTGATGCTAAAATTGTAGCAAGTTTGTTCAATATGAACCTCTTCAAATTGTCTCCTGTGTCCTTTACACATGACTGTTAGTTTGAAAATGGTTCTTTACATTTTGTTTCAGTATCAGACTGAACTTTTTTGTTTCAGAGCCTAGAATTAATCATTTATGCAAATAACATTGGCTCCTTTTCATCAAGAGTGGTATTTAGAGATCAAAATATGGTGCTACAGGGAAGCCATTTCTTTAGTTCAGTGGACAGAACTAGAGAACATAACTCTATTTCATTGAATCTAAGATGTGGTCAATTGAAATTTTATGTACTACTAAGAAAGAAAACACTGCCAATTAATTTTAAGACATCATCTAATACAAGATGCATGCTTATTACAGATATGTTAAAGTAGTATTCAAAATGTACATCTTAGAATCACTGAAATATGGTATACTAAATCATGAATTCATTCTATTTTACATTGAAATTTATTATCACAGGATTTTAACTTAGTTATATATGTATTGTTTTCAGTGCATGTGTTCCTAATATCATTAGAATAATTATTTGCTTTATTGTATGGTATACATGAAAAAAAATTTTTTTAATAATGGTTTTGAGGGGTGTGTGGGTGGCTGAGTTGGTTAAGTGTCCAAATTCAGCTCAGGTCATAATCTCACTCTTCGTGGGTTTGGGCCCCGCATTGGGCTCTGTACTGATGGCTCAGAGCCTGGAGCCTGCTTCAGATTTTGTGCCTCCATCTCTCTCTGCCTCTCCCCTGCTCTCACTCTGTCTCTCTCAAAAATACATAAACATTAAAAAATTTTTTTAAAGTCATGTTCTTGAGCTTATGAAATATTGATACAAAATGTATAAGTAGAAAATTATCAAAGAATCCAGCAGGAAGTTAAAAAAATGAACCACCAGTTAGTAATGGTTCACATTAGAAGTTTGTAACTCAATATTGTGAAATTTGTTAATATTGTTAGCTGTAGTAATAACTCAAAAGAGTTTAGTGGTATCTCATACCCTTTCATTTCAGTTATTTTTGGTAATTCAGAGTTTAAGAGCTAGGCATTGTTACGTGATTTTAAATATAAAAGTCCAATCATACATTAAAACACATAGATCTTATGTATACAATTCAGTATGTTTTAATAAATACATTCACTTGTAGAACTTGTGTTCCACACCCATCCCCTTCAAAAATTTCCTTGTGCTCCTTTGCAGTCAGTCCCTTCTCCCAGCCTCCAGGCATAACTGCTGTTCTAATTTCATTTACAATAAATTACTTATAGAACTTGATATAACTGGCATTGTATTTTTTTGTACCTGACTTCTTTTGCTCAGTATAATGTGTTTGAGATTTACCCAACAGCGAGTTTTCAGCTTCTGAGACTAAATCAGCTATGAACATTTGTGTATATGTCTCTTCATTTTTTTTTTTAGCATAAATACCTAGTGATGGAATAGATGGATAAGGGTATGAAATAAATGGTATGATATGTGTATATTTAACTGCCAGATGGTTTTGCGCATTTGTTTTAGTTTATATCTCCATAAACAATGTATGTTTCAATAAGAAGTTTCAGTTGCACATCTTTGCCAGCATTTGGTGTTATAGACCTTTGAATTCCAGCTGTTCAAATCGATTTGAAGTGGTATTTCATTGTGAGTTTTAATTAGTATTCTTATGACTAATGGTGTTTAAAAGTTTGTTTTTTTTTTTAAACTGTGCTTACTGGCCATTTGTGTATTTTCCCTTATAAAGTGTTTGCTCAAACCTTTTATCTATTTTTGAAAAAAAGATTATTTCTTTTTTATTATTAAGTTGTGAAAATTTCTTACATATTCTGTGTTCAATTTCTTTGTTAGATATGTGTTGTGAATATTTTCTCCTGGTCTGTGGCTTGTCTATTGATCGCTTAACAATGTTTTTAGATAAATAGTAGTTTTATAATTTGAAGTCCTATATATACTTTTTTTCTTTTATGTTTACTACTTTGACCATTTTTCTTGCATGTAAAAGCTAGAATCAATTTAAGTTCTACAGAAACCCTTGTTGGTACATTGATTGGAATTGCATTGAATTTTTAGATCTGTTTGGTAGGAACTCATATGTGTAGGATATTACATTTTACCATCCATAGACATAGTATACCTCTTCATTTATTTAGTATTTTTTAAATGTCTTAATAAAAAATTTTTTTCTTCTATAAAGCTCTTGTAAGTATTTTGTAGAATTTATGTGTATCTACTTTGTATGTTTATTTTATTTACTGCTGATGTCTTGTCCTATATGGGATTTGAAAGGGAGTTCTGCCAATAATTTTCCAATGAGAATAGTTTTGTTCTTGGCTTCTGGTAGATATAATTTACTGTTTAATAAGATTGCCTTCTATTCCTAGTTGGATAACCTTTTTTAGCAATATTTATTTTCATAAAAAATATTTTTACGATAATTGAAATTTAAAGTTTTCCTATCTTTATGTAAGAATGTGGTGAATAATAACTGGTTTTCTATTATTAGTCTGTCTGTGCATTGCTGAGATGAACCCAACTTAGTTGTGGTGTACTTTTTTTGTATATATTGCTGGATTTGTTTGTTTATTAATATTTTTAATATTTGGTCTTGGGTGAGATTTGCCTGTAATTTTCCTTCCTGTTCTTTTTTCCCCAATTTTATTTTATTTTATTTATTTAATTTTATTTATTTTCTTATTATTTTTGCATTATTTTTATTTTAGGGATAGAACACCAGCAGGGGAGAGGGACAGAGGTAGAGAGAATCTTAAGCAGGCTCCATGCTCAGTACAGAACCTGACATGGGACTTGATCCTGTGATCATGAGCTGGATGCTCAACTAACTGAATCCTTCTCCAATTTTAGTATCAAGGTTATATTAGACTTGTAAATGTAATGGAGAACTCTAGCAGGGGATATTGGTACTTAGGGAGGCTGTGTATGTGTGTGGGGAGAAGATATATGGGAAATCTCTATACCTTCCACTCATTTTGCTATGAACTTAAAACTCCTGTAAAATTAAAGTCTGCTAAAAAAATGTAATGGTGAATGGTTCATTGGTTTCGATTCTCAAGAAGTTTGTGTAGGATTGAAATTATATATTGAATATATAATTGAGTATTTGATAGCACTAGCCTATAATACAACTTAGGCTTAGTATTATCATTGTGAGTGGGTTTTAAACTACTTATTCAGTTTTTTTGATGGTTATAGGACTATTAAGCCTATTTTATCATTTTTTTCTTTTCTTCTTTATTTAATCATAAATCAGTTTCTGTAAGATTTTATTCTAGAAATTTGTCTGACAAATTTTTTTTACCTGAGTTTACAAATTGGCATGATATTTTCCTACTGACTTTTAATCTCCTTAGCACTGGTAGGTAGCTTTCTTCCCCCCGCTTTTTAAAATGTTAACACTGTTTTATTGTCTCCCATTCACATCTCATGTTTTCTTTATTGTCTTTATGAGAAACAAAAAGATAAGCGTCCATGTCTTCTTTGAAGATGACATTTTGTGCTAGATTATCCAGAGCTCATTTTTAAAGGATTTCTCTTCCCAACTATCTCCTTTCCTACTCTGTTTAACTCTCATTTTGTTTTACACATGCCACACCTCATACTACATAATCCTTTTGTCAATGTTCCAATCATTATTCCTTATACAGCTTTAAAATTAGATAGAAATTATGTTTCTTCTTAGGTAACAAGTGGTACACATATGTTATATAAGTAATATATATATAGGGTATATATTACTATAATATATAGTAAGTGGTACACTTAAATGTTATACAACAACTTTTAATTTTTTTTTTTTTGAGAGAGAGAACAAATGAATGCTAGTAGGAGAGGGGCAGAGAGAGAGGGAGATGGGGGATCCAAAGTGTGCTCTGCACTGACATCAGAGAGCCTGATGTGGAATCCCGCACAAGCCGTGAGATCATGACCTGAGCAGAAGACGGACACTTAACCATCTGAGCCACCCTGGTGCCCACAACATTTCCTATTTTTGTTTGAGTAGTGTTAGTATCATTGGTGATGAGGGGTGGGAAATGAATAAGGAATGATTTCTTTAGATCTTCCTGAGTGTTCTACTTGATGAGGGTTGTAAGTAAAAAGTAAAAATGGTAATATAATTAGTGCTTTAAGGACAAGACCTCTTGGATTGTGTGTTCCCATTTTATAGATCTAGTAGTTACTGATTTTGTTTCTCGGTCAATATCATTTTATACAAAGTACCAAATGTAATAAATAAGTTTATTTGACTTTTGTTTATCACAGTTGGCACATTTGGGCCTTTTTGAAAATATGTGATGGAATATTTAGCGTCATAGTGGCCTGGGAGGAAAAATTGGGATACTCTATGTCTTAACAGTGTACAAGACAGCCTGTTCAACAAAGAAGTTTTCTCATCAAAAATGCCAGTGATAACCTCATTGAGAAAAATTAGAAGAGTTAATATTGCAGAGCCAAAAATGCTGGAGGGCTAATTGAAAGCCAACATAGTTTACACTTCTTCAGTACAGTGAATATTGCCATCACCACAGGTGTTTCCACCAGCCATTGTGTAGTCCATTTGCGCCCCCCCCCCCCCCCCCCCCCCGCCTCAGGCCTAATGTGCTTTCTGTCACTATAGATTCATCTATATTTTCTATGTTTGTTTAAGTGGAATACAGTACACATTATATATTCTTTTGTGTTTGGCTTTTTTCACTCAGTATTGTGATTTTGTGATTTATCCATGATGTTGGATTTATTAGCAGTTCGTTCCTTTTGAATGAAGAGTAATGTAGTTTTGTATAAATATATCACATTTTGTTTTTATAGTTATCTATTAATAGATATTTGAGTTGTTTTCCATTTTTGGATATTACTACATCTGTTGGGAGCATTTGTATAAAGTTCTTCAAGTGGACATATGTTTTCTTTACCTGGAAAGTGAATGACTGGCTTGGTTGGAAGGTTTAGATTTAACTTTTAAGAACTGGCCATATGGTTTCCTGAAGGGGTTGTATTATTTTACCTTTACGTGATTGGCATATGAGATTTCAGATTTCTCCGGATCCTTGCCAAAATTTATATTGCTGTTCTTTTTAATTTTAACCTTTATAATGGATTTGTAGATGCATCCTGCTTTGGTTTTAATTTTCATTTCCCTGATGTCAGATAATGCTGAGCATCTTATGTTTGTTTCTTGGCCATTTGTGTGCCTATTTTTCGTGTAGAGTCTGGTCAAATTTTTGTCCTATTTTTTTACTGAGGTGTAATGTATATATGGTAAACTGCACGTATTTTTAAAGTATGAACTTGATAGTTTTTATTTCTGTGTGTACCAATGATACCATCACCGCAGTCAAGATAGCGAGCCTACCCTTCTGACCAAAGGCTTATTAGTCAGGCTCATTTATTATATCTCTCTCTTCTTGCTCTTTTTCCCACTGGCACCTATTGACTCTAAATGAAGATGAGTTTACATTTTCCAGAACTTTACATAAAGGTAAAAGCATGGTATACATTCTTTTTGTTGGCTTCTTTGACTCAGCATAATTGTTCTGAGCTGCATATATATTGTTGCATGTATTTTTCTTTATTGCTGAGTAGTATACCACTGTATGTGTATGAAAGATTGTTTTCCCAGTTACTTATTGATGGAGGTTTATGTTGTTTTCAGGTTTTGGCTATTATAAAAAAAAAACCGCTATGAAAATTTGTGTAACTGTATGGCCATAGTTTCTTTTTGGCAGTAGAAGGGCTGGACCATATGGTAGATTTATGCTTAACTTAATTGCCAGACTATTTTCCAAAGTGGTTATACCATTATACCATCTCGCCAGGTGTGCGTGAGTGGTCCAGTTATTCCACAGCCTTATTAATACTACATGTATGGTTCGTCTTTTCTTCGACACTCTTATAGGTATGAAGTAGCTCATTATGGCTTTAATTTACATTTCTCTCATAACTAATGGTATTGAGAATTTTTAAAGTTTATTTATTTATTTATTTATTGAGAGAGAGAGAGAAAGAGCATGAGCAGTAGAGGGGCAGGAGAGGGAGATAGAGAGAACCCTGAGCTGAAACCAGCAGTTGGGCTCTTAACCAACTGAGCCACCCCGGCTCCCTGAGAATGTTTTCAATCTTCTCATTTGCCACCTGTATATATTTCTTAGTGAAGTATCTGTCCGCATCTTTTGCTTATTTTTTGTGTTGGGTCATTTCCTTATTATTAAGTGTGGAGAGTTCTTTATATATTCTAGATTCAGGTATCAGATGTATGCTGTAGCTTTTCTTTCATTCACTAGGAGTGCCTTTTGAAGACAGAAGTTTTAATTTTGAAGTTTAGTTTATTCATTTATTCTTTCATAGATCATGCTTTTGGTGTTGATCTAGGAGATCTTTCCCTAATTAAAGGCTACAAAGATTGTCCACTTTCTTGTACCAGTCTTATAGTTTTAGTTTTTACATTTAGGTCTGTGGTCTATTTTGAGATAAATTTTGAGTATGATATGAAATCTGGATCAAAGTTCTTTTTTTTTTCATCTTGAAAATTGAATATTGGCAGCATTTTTTTCTTGACCAGATCACCTTTTCTTTTTCGGATTGCCTTTTATTTTTGTAATAAAATCTAATGTTCATAAAGGTGTAGGTCTGTTTCTAGGCGTTCTGCCTGTTTGTTCCTCTATCAGTGCTCGTCTGTCTTGATGCCAGAAGCATACTGTTGATTATATAGCATTATAATACATGGGATCATGTAGTCATAGGTTTCATACTTTATTCTTTTTTCTGAGTTGTTTTTGCTATCTTAGGTCCTTTCCATTACCATATGATTTTGGTAATTACTTTATCAGTTTCTATAAAATACTTTGCTTATATTTGATAGGGATTGCATTGAATTTGTAGATAATTTGGGGAGAATTAACAGCTTAATAATATTAAGTCTTCTGACCTATTAACACGGTATATTTCTTCATTTATTGAGATCTTATATGATTTTATTTAGCAGTGTTTTGTAACCTCTAGTTTAGAGGTCTCTGACATTTTCCTTTTTCCTATTTATCCTGAAGTATTTTATATTTTGATGATACTGCAAATGATATATATATAACACTTAAAAATGTTTAATTTTTAATGGCTTGTTGGTAGTATGTGTATACACTTGAACTTGATATATTGAGCTTGTATCCTGCAACCTCATTAAATTCACTTACCATTCTTGTTGCTTTTTTATATAGATTCTATAAGATTTTCTGTGGAGATGGTTGTGCTGTTTGTAATGAAGATACTTTTACTTCTTTCTAGTCTGACTCTCTTTTGTTTCTTTTTCTTGCCTGACTCCTCAGACTAGAGCCTCCAGTACAACATATAGTAGAAGTGGAAAGTGTGGATATCTTTGTCTTGTTCCTGATATTAATGAGATAGTATTTAGTCTTTTTCACTATTACGTATGATGTTATCTGGAATATTTTTGGTAAATGCCTTTTATAAGGTTGAGGAAATACCCTTCTAGTTCTAGTTTGCTGACAGGTTTTTTTTTAAGAAATATGTTATGGATTTTGTAAAATGCTTCTTTTTGGTGACTCTTGAGATCATCTTCTTTTTCTTTTATTTAATTGTTAATACGGTGAATTGCATTGATTGATTTTCAAATGTAAAACACTTTTGCATTTCTTGTGGAAAACTCCACTTAGTCATGATCTATTATCCTTTTTGTGTATTGTTGCATTTAATTGGCTAAAGTTATATTTAGAATTTTTACATTTGTTTTCTTGAGCAATATTGGTCTGCAGTTTAATTTTCTTATAATATCCTTGACTACATTTGGTATGAGGGTAGTGCTGGCCTTAGAGGATGATTGGGAAGTTCTTCTTTTTTTTTCTTTCTCTTCCTTTTTTAGAAACAAGACTATTATGACATATGCCATCAAAATAATAATAAAAAACTCTTCTTTTTTCACACCTGAATTTTTTAATGTTTATTTATTTTTGAGAGAGAGAGAGAGAGAGAGAGAGAGAAAGCATGGGAGGGACAGAGAAAGAGGGAGACATAGAATCTGAAGGAGGCTCCAGGCTCCGGGCTGTTAGCACAGAGCCCAATGCGCAACTCGAACTCATGAACCGTGAGATCATCACCTGAGCCAAAATCACAGGCTTAACTGACTGAGCCACCCAGGTGCCCCTCCACACCTGATTTTTATAGTAATGTATAAGTACATATCCATTCAGAATATTCCTGTGTTAATTTAGGGTCTTTGTGTTATACACCAGAAAGCAACTTTGACAAACTTAAGTAAAAAGGAGTTTAGCAAAGATAGTGAGGACTCACAGAATTGATAAGAGGCTAGACTATCAGGAGTATCTGAGAAAGCAAGAAGTGGGGAATTAAGTCACAGCACCTGTCTTTTAAGAAGGGGCCACCTGTTCAGAAACTGGTTTGCCAGTGGCATTGCTACCACCACCAAGGCTGCTGCTCTGAAAAATATCATGTTCAAATCTGCATTCTGGCTTTATTATTCTCTTCAAAATTTAAAGTCCAGGTAAAGGGCTTTTGATTGGCTGAGATTGTTTTGTATCTAACCTTCTGATCCTTTTATCTCCCATAGTCAGAGGCGTGCAGTGGGGTAGTAAGGACGCACAGAGTTACTCTCATGGAAAAACAACATATATTGGGGGAAGAGGAAACATTCCAGAAGTAAACTGTATGCTATTGGGAAGGGTATAGTTTCTGGCAGCCAAAAAAAATCCTGTCAGATCAATGTCTACTATAAACCCTATTCCAGTGTCATTTATGAGTTCCACCCACATTACCTACTGCTTACACTTGATAATATTACTTTTCCTGGTATAAATTAGTCTGGTAGTATTTTTGTGTTCCTGGTATTGTTGAAATCAAATAAAATAGCGTGGCTTCCCAGAGGGAATAGCCTTAAATATCAGATGCATTTCTGTGGAAACATTGAGTTAGCATCCCACTTCAGTTCTGTCCATCTTCCCCACAGATTTTCACAGGACATATTCTACAAAGGGAATTCATTAGGCATAAACCTGAGGGCCTAAGAGTATCAAGTTACCTAAAATTCTTTCATTTCTGCATTATTTAAATTGAATTTCTCTAGGTGTCACTTAGAAATGGCATTTAGCCATTTGGATATTTCTTTGAAGAACAGTTTTTAACTCAAAATTAAATTTCCTTAGTGGAGAAATTAACAAATTACAGATTTAGAATAAGAATATTGTTATTTAGGCTATTTGTTTCTTCCTGAGTGAACTTCAGTAGTTTTTGTCTTTCAAGGAATTAGTTCGTTTCACTTAGGGTGTTTAATGTATAGGCATAAAGCTGTTCACAATATTCCCTTTTTATCCTTTTAATATTTGTAGAATTTATACTGATGATACTTCTTTTATTTCTATACTGAATAATTTTTTCTTTCTTTTCTTCTCATCAGTCTGGCTAGAGCTTTATCAATTTTATTGATTTTCTCAAAGAACCAGCTCTTAGGTTTATTGATTTCTTCTATAGTTTTTCTGTTTTCTATTTCATTGCTTTTCACAATGAACTATATTATTTCCTTTTTCCTGCTTATGTTGGGTTAATTTGCTCCTTTTTGTTTTTCAAGTTTCTTAAGGTATAAACTGAGGCCATTGCTTTGAGACCTTTCATCTTTTCTCATATAAGCACTTAGTATTTTGTGTTTTCTCCTTTAGGAGCATCTGCAGGTTCTCATACGTTGTGTTTTCATTTTCATTCAGTTCAAATAATTCCTGATTTTACTTCGATTTATTCTTTGACCAGGATTATTTAAAAGGGTGGTATTTATTTTGCAAATACTTTTGGGATTCTTTTTTTGTAACTCATTTCTAACTTACTTTGATTATGCCAAAGAGCACACTTTGTATGAGTTGAATCCTTTTGAACTTATTGAGATGTTTTATGGCTCAGAATATGTACTATTTTAATGAATGGTTTGAAAACTGTTTTTCTGCTTGTTCTTGCATGGGGTGTTCTATAAATGTCAATTGGGTCAAGTTGGTTGATAGTGTAGTCACCTCTGTTATGTCCTTGCTGATTTTCTCTGTGTATTATCATATATTAAGAGACAGGAATTGAAATTTCCAACCATAATTCTGATTTTGGGTGGATATTTTTGCAATCCAATACATATTTTTAAGCTTCATTCTGGGTTGCAGTCAAATTCCTTAGAGACAATTTTGTCCTCTTAGGTCTTGCTCTTATGATTTGATAGGTGGGTCTGTGGCAGTACTTAGTCTAGTGCTAACTATTCCTCATAACTGAGTTATGAAGTTATGAGTATTCTAACAAATGCCTGTGAGTTATGAGTTTTTCCTATCAGACTTGTTGGGACAGGATTCTTTTTTTCACTTTGAGTACCAAGTTCTGGTCTCCAATTCTTTGGGATGGTGTTTTCTTTGCTTTTTGTACTTTCTTTACAGGCATGCACTTTGCTGAATATACAAAGGGGATTTTCAGTAGATTTTCACAGTTCTTTCTTTGTGTTCTGTCTCCTCTTGTGAACTCTTCTTAATTTCCATGGAATTTCAGCTGACTCCTCAGATCCAGACTTTGCCAGGCTTTACCTGGGTTCTCCCTCCTTGTGCTGTGCTCTGTAGTGATACACCTCCATTCATTTGTTTCTTGTCTCTCAGGATTCTCTATTCTTGTTGCCTGATATTCAGTGTCTTGTAAATCTCTCTCTCTTTTTTTTTTAAGAGACAGAGAATGCAAGTGGAGAGAGACACAGAGAGAGGCAGGCAGGCAGGCAGGCATGGGGAGGGAGGGAGAGAAAGAATATCTTAAACAGGCTCCATGCTCAGCCCAGAGCCCTATGTGGACCTTTATCCCATGACCTTGTAATCATGACCTGAACAGAAATCAAGAGTTGGACATTCAACCTACTGAGCCACTCACCCTTATAAATCACTTTTTAAAAACACTTTGGTTTTGTTGTTGTTTCAACATTTTGTTTTGTAATTATTTTGGAGAGAGGCACAGAGTATGTTCCTTTTTACTGTCGTAGAATCTTTTGCTCATTTTAAACTTTATTCCAGTCTTAAATATGTTTTTTGTTTAGCAAAAGCTATTAATTTTGATAAAGTCCCAATTAATTTTTTTATCTTGATATTTTGCTTAAACCTTCTCTATCTCAAGGTCACAAAGATTTCTTCTAGTAGTTTTAGAGGCTCGGTTTTTCCATTTATATCCATGATTTATTTTGACTTACAAAGTGAGGTAAGCTTGATGTTCCTTTATTTCCCCTCTTTTCTTTCCTTTTAAAAATTAATTAATTAAATAATTTATTAATTTATTATTTATTTATTTATCTTTCCATACAAGTAGCCAATTATTCCAGGACCTTCTTTCCTGATTGAATTTTACTGATACCTTCATACTGTAGCAAAAATCCACTTCTCTTGTGTATGTGGGTCCTATTCTGGTCTCCACATTGTCTTATTAATCTCTATATATTATCAATACATAATCTAATCACAGTATGATTACTGTGCCTTTGAGCAAATGATTTTCACAGTTGACTTACCAAAATTAATAGCTTTTGTTCTTTGAAAAACACAGAAGTTTATTTCTCTGTATTTCATTTATTTTCTCTTTCATTATTGTCTGTTCTCATTTCTTCCCATTTTCTATTCACTTTAGGTTTATTTTGATCTTATTTTTCTAGCTCAAGGAGGAAATTTTGATCATTAAAATTAGATTTCTTCTTTTTTTCTAATAAAAACATTTGAGGGTATACATTTTCTGTTAGCACTGTTTTTAGTTAGATATTTTGGTCTTTTATAGATGTTTTGTTGTTGGTTAATTTTAATTTTGTTATATTCAGAAAGTATACTTCATAAGATCAGTCTTTTGAATCTTCTGAGAGGTTTAAAATTATCCTACAGTTTATCATATAACTGAGTACATTGCAGTTGTTGGGCATAGTGCTGTATAAATATCAATTGAGTTAAGATGGTAGTACTGTTGTTCAGGTCTTCCCTATAATTATTAATTTCTTTTCTTGTCAAATTGACATATGTCCATTTCTCCATGTAAGATTCCGAATTCTTTGTCTTTAAGTCTGCATGCTTTTGCTTGATAGTTTTAACATCGGTTATGAAGCATCTATGCATTTGTAATTGTTATATTAGTTTCATACACTAGGTCTGTTTCCCTGGTCTGTTTTGAATAATATTAGCCTATCTATTCTAGCTTTTTTATTCTTAAAAGTTGCATAACACCTCATTTTTCTAGTTTTTCCATTCACTCTCTGTTTTTCATATTTGGTCTTCTTATAGATAGCCTATATTTGGGTCTTTTTTTTTTTTTAATACATTCAGACTGTGCCTTTTAAGTGAATGGTTTAGTCCATTTTTACCTAATATAAGTTTTGATATGGTTGTACTTATCTCTGTAATTTTTCTTAGCTCTTTAAAAATTATGACATTTTTCTCTCTTTTTTTATTTTTTTATTTTTTTTCACCCATCTCCACACTAACCTCCCTTCTGGCAACCATCAGTTTGTTATCTTTACCTAAGAGTCTACTTTTTGTTTTATCTCTTTTTTTTCTTTGTTCATTTGTTTTGTTTCTTAAATTCTATATATGAATGAAATCATATGGTATTTGTCTTTCTCTATCTGTGTTATTGGACGTAGCAAGATCTCATTATTTTTTATGGCTGTGTAATATTCTTCAGTATGTGTATGTATTTGTGTGTATATATATATGTGTATATATACGTGTATATATGTATGTGTACATATGTATTATATACACATACAGGTCACCTCTTCTTTATCCATTCATCTGTTGATGAATACTTCAGTTGCTTTCATATCTTGGTTATTGTGAGTAATGCTGTACTAAACACAGGGGTGCATGTATCTTCTTGAGTTAGGTTCCATGCCTCCTTTTTCTTGTTACTCAAATAATTTTTAGTACTTAATTCAAATTTCTTTATTGCTTTGAAAATATATTTCCTTGGGGCGCCTGGGTGGCTCAGTCAGTTAAGCATCCGACTTCAGCTCAGATCATGATCTCACAGTCCATGGGTTCGAGTCCTGCGTCAGGCTCTGCTGACAGCTCAGAGCCTGGAGCCTGCTTCTGATTCTGTGTGTCCCTCTCTCTCTCTGCCCCTTCCCTGCTTGCTCTCTGTTTCTGCTTTCAAAAAAAAAAAAGAAAGACATAAAAAAAAAAAAGAAAGCATATTTCCTTGTATTAGTTTCTGTTGTTACACCAGAGATTGCATCTTTAACTTGTCCCACTAAACTATATCTTTAATTTATTATGTTCTGCTTCAACTTATGGTATCATTATTTCATCTTTAATTTTGAATGATCATTTTTTCTCTGCATAGTTCTTGGCTGACAAGTTTTTTTGGTCACATCAAATGTTCCAGTGTCTTTTGGCTTTTAAATTTTCTGATGTATAGTTAGCCATATCTTATAATTGTTTCTTCATATAATTTATTTTTGTTCTCTGTCCTCTTTACTGTTTTCTCTTTATCTTTGTCTTTTAGCACTTTTACCATGTGTGTGGGAGTGGTTTTCTTTGTGTTTAGTTCACTTGTTATTCAATGAGTATTTTGCCTATGTAAATCAGTGTTTTCCATCAAATTTGGGAACTTTGGGGGCATTGATTTTAAAAATATAGTTCATGTTTTCTTTTTCTCTTGGTATTCCACTTACTCATATGCTGAACCACTTGTTCTTCTCCCATAGATCTCTTGAGGTTCTCTTCATTTCATTAATTTTTTCCCTCATTGTACTCCATATTGAGAAACTTATATTAAGGTATCATTAAGCTCACTGATCTTTGTTTTGCTTTTTTCTCTCTTATTTTGATCCCATTTAGTGAATTTTTGTTTCAATATTTTACTTTCAGTTTTAGAATTTTCCTTACAAAAAAATAGTTTTCATGTCTCTAATGAGATTTCCTATGTATTCATTCACTGATACTATATTTTTCTTCAATATTTGAACAGTTTGTGATAACTGTCAAGAAATCTCTGCCTGCTAAAACTAATAATTATCTAGTTTACTCATAGTTTCTGTTTACTTTTTTCATATATGGCTCACATTTTATTGTTTATTTGAGTGTCTGGTATTTTTGACTTAAGATCTGAACATTGTTGGGGCACCTGGGTGGCGCGCTCGGTTAAGCCTCCGACTTCGGCTCAGGTCATGATCTCACCATCTCATGGTTCACAGGTTCCAGCGCCGCATCAGGTTCTGTGCTGACAGCTTGGAACCTGGAGCCTGCTTTGGATTCTGTGTCTCCCTCTCTCTCTCTGCCCCTCCCTTGCTCATACTCTGTCTCTCTCTGTCTCAAAAATAAATAAGAACTTAAAAAAAATGATTTGAACATTATAACCTCTCTAGATTCAGTTGTGTTCTTTTGAGGAGTATTGTTTTATTTTGTGGTGTTCTGTTTTTGTTCTTTGCTTACCTTTCTTTTCCTAATTTTTAAAATATTTTATTTATTCTTGAGAGGGAGAGAGAGAGAGCATGAGGGAGGGAGGGGCAGAATGAGAGAGGGACACAGAATCCAAAGCAAACTCCAGGCTCTGAGCTGTCAGCATAGAGCCTTAGGTGGGGCTGAAAATCACGGTCCCTGAGATCATTACCTGAGCCAAAGTCAGATAGTCAACCGACTGAGCCACCCAGGTGCCCCTGTTTTTTACTTCCATTAAGCAGCACACTTCCTCTCTCTGACTTTAGGCCATGTCTGATATCTCTATGCACTGTTACGGTTTCTGACTGCTGCTTTAAAAACTGGTTTCTTGAAGTGATCTATTCTGTTCCTTGGATGCCAACCAAGAATTTTGGTTGAAATAGAGCTCACTCTGTTTTTCTTCTATAGATGATTCCCTAATTTTCAGCTCCTTTACCAGTTTTACAATTTATACTTAGATGCTTCAAGTTCCTTTTACATCAATTTTCTGCCAGCAGAGTCCTTAATTAGTTCCGACTGATAGAACAAAATTTCACAGACTAAATGGCTTAAAAAACATTTATTTCTCATAGTTCTAGAGGCTGAGAAGTATGAGCTCAAGGTGCCATCATGGTTGGTATGTAGCGAGGGGCCCTTTTCCTGACGTGGGATGGCCGTCTTCTTCCTGTATCCTCACATGGTGAAAGAGGGAGGGCTCTGCTCTCTTCTATATCTTGTAAAGCCACTAATTCAGTTATGGGGAATCTGCCCTCATATCTTATTTAAACCTACTTATTTCCCAAAGTTCCTCACCTCCAAATGTAGTCACACTGGGGATTAGAGTTTCAACATGTGAATTTTGGGGAACACAGACATTCAGTCTATAGCACACATGTTTGGGGGACTCCTTCAGTTTCAAAAAGCATCAAGTGTGTACATTTTTCTCTGATGTCTGGATTCCCTGAAAAGTTCCCCCTGAACTAGTATGTGTAGTTTAGTTGTTCAGGACTTGGTAGAAGTTATATTCAGGTTTGGGTCATATTCAGTCTGTGATACTCTTGCTGCTAATATATCTCCCTTTAAATGCCCTATGCTCTTTTGATCCTGAATTCCGATTCTAACACCATGAGCTGACAAGGTGGTGGTTTTCTGCCATTATGTTTTTGCAGCCACAGATATGATGGGTCGGGAGTGCCCTCACACCAGATAGCCACAAAATGGCAGTTCATTTCTAAGTGAAATTTTTGAGATTAAACTAGTCTCGGTGGCTTTTTGGATTTTGTCCAGTGTGTTAAAGTAGATTTTTAAATTATATTATTCAGCTTTTATAATGTTTAAAAGTGTTTTATTCATTTTTTGAGAGAGAGACAAAGTACAAGCAGACACTTTGGGAAGATGGGAAGAGAGAGAGGGAGACACAAAATCCAAAGCAAGCCCCAGGCTCTGAGCTGTCAGCACAGAGCCAGAGACAGGGCTCGAACCCATGAACTACGAGATCATGACCCAAGCCGAAGTCGGATGCTTAATCAGTGGAGCCACCCAGGCACCCCAGTTTTTACAATTTTTATATGTTGGAAGTTTTGTTCCATCATTCATTCCTTCACTATTATTAGAAGTACTCTTAATTTTAATCTTACAATTACATTAACACAACATCTTTACAATAAAGATACTGTGACTTGAGAGAATTTTTATATGAAAAACTTAATTCATGTGTTTATTGCTTGTAGTTTAAAAGTGCATGAAATTCTTGAAGGAACATTTATTAATTACATTAGATTTTCTTATTTGTTTTAAAAATTGAAAATATAGCCTCTGAGGCATTTACCTTGCATGTAAAATAATGAATTTATAGCTTTAGAAATGATGGGATCAGAATTTTGGCTAAGGATCATTTTACTTCTCCATTTCTAAGAGACTTATTTTTCTTAAAAAATTTCCCATTATAAAAGAATATATGTTCATTATAAAATAATTTGAGAATTATAGAAGAGAATTTTAAAAAGCAATAAAAGTTATCCATAACCTCACCTCTTACAATAAACACTTTTTTAATGTTTTAGTAAATCATACTCTTTTTCTTAGTATTTGTGGTTTTACAAAATTGGCCTAATACTGTATATACTGTTAACATTTCCTTTTAAAGAATATGTTGTGATCATTTACCTAAAATAGTACTTTTAATGACTTGAGAATATATTATTCCCTTATATGAATATACTCTTATTTTAACTTTACCTAGTTTTCAGTATTTAGTCTTTAATGTAACATATTCAGTCTTTAGTTCAGACTTAACCAGGATTCCATTATGTAATTAATGTCATGGTATAAAACTTTGTTCAGAATTGTTCTGTTTATTTAAGATGCTAGAAGTAGATTGTTTGACCTTAAGAGTATTTTTTTCTTAACTGTACCTTGTAAAGGCTTTGGTAATTTAAACATCAGTAGTTTTTATGAGACCTTTCATCTACCTACAACCACCTACAAAGAAGGTATAATCTTAAAGATTTTGTAATTCCACTAGGCAAAAAACAAAAGGTTTTTTATTAGGTTTTTATTTCTTAGATATTATTATTAGGGTTGAACATCTTTTTAAAGAGTCATGTATCATTTATATTTTCTTGATGAATTGCCAATTTCCATTGTTTCTTATTCTCTTTATGGTGTTTGCTTTTTTAATATTACTTTGATTTTTTAGGAAATCTTTATGATTTATGGATATCAATTTCATTATTTATTTATTTATTTATTTATTTATTTATATTTTTAGCTTATTGTCAAGTTGGTTTCCATATAACACCCAGTGCTCTTCCCCACAAGTGCCCTCCTCCATTGGATATCAATTTCAAATTGTTTTAGATATGTTTTAAATATTCAAATATGTTATCAATTGATATTTAGAAAATCATTTCATTATTTTACTTTACTTTAATTGTGATAAGCTTATACAATTAATATTAGGTTACCATGCATGATAAACAAGAATCAGTGAATGAAGTTATATCATATTGTCAAAATTTGAGGCTTCTAAAATGTCTTCTTTCTACATGTTTTAAATTTCTCTCCTCTCTTATTCATTTGATAATGAAGTTTATTTTTCCCAACTACCATGTGTTCTAATATTTTCAGTAAAGAGCGCTTTTTTTTAACCAATTTTTAAGAAGTTACCTTCATGAAGTATTTTGTTTATTTCTTTGAATACCTGGAGGATTTTCAAATAAGAATAACAATAAAGTAAAACATTTCTTGAGCTTTAATGTAATTTATGACAAAATTTTTTTTAATGTTTATTTTTGAGACAGTGAAAGAGAGCATTCAGGGAAAGGGCACAGAGAGAGGGGGACAGAGGATTCTGAATGGGTTCTGTGCTGACAGAAAGACAGCCCAGTGCGGGGATCAAACTTATAACAAGATCATGACCTGAGCCAAAGTTGAACACTTAACTAACTGAGCCACCCAGGCGCTCCATGAAGAACTTTTAACTGAAGAAAATAAAAGGGAATATTTTGGAATGTAAACTCATTGCTATATAGAAATTCAGACAGGTGTTTTTGCCACCTTAAAAAATTGTCTATATTGTATAGTAATAGTAATTTGAATGTTTTATTACATTTTTATTCACTTGAGATAATAAAATAAAGTTGAAATTTGTTAGAAACACATTATCTGGAATAGATGTTTATATATTTAAAGATTGTAGAGAGCACAGGCTATCTTATTTCAAAAGCAAAGGTTCTCTTTGTAAGTAGTTACTCCTCTAGTTTAAAAATTGTATTTGTGCCAACCAGAATGTTATTGTCAGATGTTAGTGTTAGTAAGGGGTCACTGCATATATCATTCAGGACAACAGGTGCTTGTTGAAAGCCTCATGACCCTCTATAAAGCTATGGTGCTAGGCTTGTGCTGTCCCTCAGACACCTCTGCATCACTGTCCCAGTGGTTGATGTGTGGGAGATGCCTCACACTCCCTGCTGTCTTTGCCCGTGTGTTTGTGTCCATATAGCTAACCCCAGGGTTCTAATGAGGGAAAGAGCTGCAGCGGGGCAGCATGAAGCTGAAGATCAAACATTTCTACCTCCAGAGTTAATGGTGATCCTGGAACCCAACAAAAGGATAGGGTACCCCAGTGATAGGGTGACCCTACCATCTTCCTTCTATATGAGGAAGCCACAGTGGTGGGCTCTAAGAATTGTGCTCTATGGATAGCCTTGTGTTTCCAGAGTTCTTTAGGAATTTCTAGCGTTGTTGCCATTTGGCTTAAAAATATTTTTTTTTAATGTTTATTTTTGAGAGAGAGAAACAGAGTGTGAGCAGGGGAGGGTCAGAGAGAGAGAGGGAGACACAGAATCCTAACCAGGCTCCAGGCTCTGAGCTGTTAGCACAGAGCCTGACATGGGATTCAAACCCACCAACTGTGAGATCATGACCTGAGCCAAAGTCGGACGCTTAACCAACTGAGCCACCCAGGTGCCCCACCAATTGATTTTAAGCTACACATAGTAATCATGCATTTCAGTCATAATTTATCGATTATACCATAATATTATTGACAGTATTTTTAACACCTTTGTTACCAAGGTTTTAAAATTTGGAATAATAAAATTTGCTCAGTTTGTCATTTTATAATACCATGTAAACTTTTGTTGTATATTGAATTCAACACAAACCATTCATGGTTTAAATTTCCTAGTTTTCTGATATAGCTTAAATTTTATTAAGGACTTTATAAAATAGACAGATTCACTATAATTTTCATAATGACAAATTTTAATTTCGATGCTGTTTTAAAATGTAAATATTCATGGCCAAGTCTATTGGATAGTATGAAACTTTCTGAATTACTTTCTCATGTATTATTTTACTTTACTTTTTATTTTAAAGGATAGGGATAGTTTTCTCCTCTTTGAGGCTAAATGACTAGTCAGACCAGAGCTTGGAAAAATTGGATGAAGTTGTGCTGCTGCAGAAAAGGTACCTAGTTAGAAGACTTCTTTCTCCCTTGGTATAAAAGGATTATCCTCATGTGTTGTATGAATTCATGGAGTCTTCTGAATTTAAAAATTCAAGTGTGTTGTCTTTGTAGTCATAAATGTAAATATTCTAACTTCAGGACTTTGGATACAATATAAATGTATTTTTTTAAGTAATGATTTTAGAAGGACTTTAAACATTTGTAAACATATGAGTTTTAAAAATCCAAGTTTACCCCAGATAATTAGGGATTATAAAAGGATTAAAAGTCCTGGCTGGAGATTATGATTTACATGGAAATATATAGCAATATTATTTTCTGAATTGAGGGTGTAGGTAGGGAAAGATTAATTGTTTTTATTGCTAAATAGACCTGAAAGTAGGTTGTAATTCATACACAGATGGTTCTTGTAAATTTACACTTTAACTTGGGTGAAATTGATGGATATAGGGCAGCATAAGGACTCAGGGAAGAGGTTTTACTCTCAAACTACAATTTGAAGATGACCTAATTGTCTCTTGGTAGTACATACATTTATATCCTTGTACTTTGTGTTTTTCTTTGATTGAAAACTATATATATATATACACACACATATATATGTATACACATATATATACATATATATTTAAATACAGTTTCAATATTTTTGCAAAAACAATTATACACATACCTTTGCTACATTATTTTTTGTAGAATTAAGTTAAATGGTGAAATAGTAAAAGCTTTCATAGTGTTTTTTGACTAATACATTATAAGGATACACTTAGGTAAAACTCATTTTTATTCAATTGGGAATGATCTGGAAAGGTGTTTAAAAAGTATCCTTTTTAGACATTCATGTCACTGTAAGTAAAGCAGGAGGAAAATATGGAATTTTAAACACCAACATTTCATCTAAAATATGGGTGAGTAATCTATGAAAGTCACATGAGTTATGAGATAAGGAGAAGATTGGTTAATATTAGTCTTCTGTGTGTAATAGCATTATATTTGCATAGAGTAATTTTAAGAGAATTTTTGTGTAGTGTGCATTGATAATTTAGAAAATGAAACTGCTTTTGCACTTTTCTCGTATGCCAATTTTTTTTTAACGGATTAAGGGCCTAAAGGAATAGAGGAAGTGAATGGACACTGATGTTTCAAAATATCTCATTTTGCCTAAAAGCAAGTACCGGCAGATAAATGCCCATAAAGGGATTTCTTTCTTAAGCCCCGTGGATTTTTCCCCGCACAACTTTTTGTGTGAGTTAGAAATGAAAACCATTCATCTAGTGCCCCAAAGAACGGCCTTATTGAATGGAATAACAGTGTAATGTACCATTGAAGGCAGGATTGAAAGTGATTATCTTGTTAACTCTTGACAGTTACCGCCAGCTTGAAATGGAACCGGCAGGCTTGATTTGCAAATGAATTAGAGCTTTTTCATTTTGTGCCAGGATCATCTTTTTATATTCTGATATGACAGATGCTATGTTCCAGGCTTTTGTTTTTCTTCAGTTTTATACTTGCAAATAAAAAACAAAAGATTATGATAGTCATTTTATTTGCATCTTTTCTCTTGGAGTTTATCCTTTGTGTAGAAGTTTTTAATCTTACATTTTTAAAAAATTTGTTTAAGACTATTGTCTTTGTCAGAATTACATTTGATTAATTTAAGTATAGTAGTAATTGGGAGAAAGAAGAATTTATTGGCTTTCAAAAAGTAGAAAATTACTCACAACAGTATGATAGTTAGTAAAAATAGAAACTTGGCTAAATTTAATAGGATTAGCTGCTTTTCTTGGTAGTTATTTTGATAAAACTTCCAATTTGGATAGAAGTTTCAAGAACAGTACAAGAAACTCCCATATGCCCTCTACCCCGATTCACCATTTGTTTACAGTTTGCCTCCATTTGTTTTATCAGCCCTCCCTCCCTCTTTGTCCGCACACACATTTATAAATATATTTTCCTTCTGAACCAAAGGAGAGTATATTAGAAACGTTGTTCCCCATATATAATTTAGTGCACATATCTTAAGAACAAAGACATTCTCTCACATAACCATGAGTGCTGGCTTTTGAGAACTCAGAATTAAAAAAGAAAAGTACATAATCTTATGTTTTTTAATCTTCTTATATTAATAAGAAATACTGTGCAGGTTTTTTTATACATAATGTCCTAGTGTTTCTGTTCATATTCTCTAATCATCAAAATTAATATGTCAATTTTAGTTCATTGTTAATATATAATTTATTAACCTGGAACCTTGTTTTACTTGTTCAGGTAGTTTTCATTAATGGAGAGCTAATATAGTTAAAACTTCTATGTTCCATTTAGTATGAATATTCAAAGTAGTAGTTAATGTATCTGCCCAGTCTAAGTAATATACAATATACATTTTCTATCCAAAAAGGTGTGCACACATACATTCATATTCTTGTGGGGTTTTAAGTCAAATATCTTTTACTTTTTTAATTTATTTTTTAAAAATGTTTATTTATGTATTTAGAGAGAGAGTGAGCTTGTGAGCAGGGGGACGGGCAGAGAGAGAGAATCCCAAGCAGGTGTGGGGCTTCATCCCCCAAACTGTGAGATCGTGACCTTGGCCGAAAACCAGAGTCAGAGGCTTAATCTGCTGAGCCACCCAGGTGCCCCTAAATATCTTGTAATTACTGTCTAAGGATTAAAAATTTCAAGTTCTATAAACCCACTGTCATTTTTCTTTGTAAACAGTTATATTTTGTTCTGCTGTACAACTCTTAATAAAATATGGAACTTAAGAATAAATTATTTCTGGGGCACCTGGGTGGTTCAGTTGGTCGAAATTCTGACTCTTGATTTCAGCTCAGGTCATGATTCCAGAGTCATGATGCGAACCTTGCAGCAGACTCCTCATGGTGTGTGGAGCCTGCCTGGGATTCTCTCTCTCTCTCTTCTCCTCTCCTCTGCCCAACTCACAGTCTTTCTAAAAGAAAAAAAAAGAAAAAACAAAGAAATTATTCTCCATTTTACCACTATGGCTTTCCAACATAAACATTGGCATTGAGGCCTACTTTATGTAAAGGGAATTCCAGGCATTCATAACATGTATTATATTGATATTATTTGTTGAGAACTTAAAAAAAAATTGTTTACTTATTTATTTTTAAGACAGAGAGACATAGAATCTCAAACAGGCCCTGTGCTGTCAGTGCAGAGCCCAAAGCAGTGCCCCAGCCTCCCAACTGTGAGATCATGACCTGAGCCCAAATCAAGAATCCAACGCTTAACCAAGAACTTTTTAAAAATACCAGTCTTTTAAAGATGATTGTGTTAGCAAGCATCACCAAATTAAACAAGTGTTACCTCTCTTTTACATTTTAGTAGGTTTGGACCATGATTGCTTGATACTCCTTTATATAAAGCATGACCATTTAATATATTGTCCTGACTTTGACACTTTAAGAGTCAAGGAGGTACAGTTAATAACTCTGCGAGGAATAAACCAGAACTGTCTCAGGCAGAAAGAGAGCATGTATGGTTGGTTACTTTGTTCTTATTTTCATATCACCTTGCCAAATTACAGTGTTGCTGTTTTTACTGTGATAACACCATAGAGATTTAAATGTTAAAAATCTTAAATAGTTGTGGCCCTATAAAATAACATTTGAAACATTCAGCATGCTTCTTCACTGTTGTCCTGTGTGAAACCTGAAATTATATTGTCTTTTAAAATTCTATTATTTGCTCTATAATGCATGAGATTTAAACATTCTTTTTTAATGTTTAATATTATGAATTTGGAGGATATTCTGAGGTACTGAGAATGTGTATACAATTTCATATAGTCCTATTTTGTAAAAATTCAATACCTGTAAAACTGATTATTCAATGTTATGCTAAATTGTATTTAATTAATGAAGAAAAAAGCCATTTTTCTCCATTTTACTTGATTGTTTCTTCCAGTTTATGCCATGGTTAGTCTTTAGATGGAATAATTAACATTTGTCTTTTTTCATTTTCTTTATCAAACTCTCATTTTAGAAGGAGGTGAATTGATGTTATGGAAGACAACAGTTTCTGTCTTTTTGTATTGGTCTTATAGATATTTCTTTTGTTTTTTATTTTATTATTTTGGGTAGTCATTTTCTTTAGTTTTTCAGGTAACATTTTATTAATACAATTAATGCAATACAATTCTTATCGTTTTGATATGTAGAGTAGAATAAAAGCAGATGGGAGAAGTTGACTAAGTTCTCAAGTTTTTAATTTAACGGTCCTTTGTATTTTGTTGCTTCTTCCCTTCTTAATTTGTCTATCATTTGCTGTTTGGATTCTGAGACACTTTCATATTGTCAGTGTCTCTGTCAATGATTGTCCTGAAATTATCAAAATAATAAGAAAACAGCAGATCTCCTTTTGCCTTTATCTGCCTATCACTGAATTTCCCAAAATGAAAAATCTTCATATGGATTGAGAACTTGAATACAAATTGAATTTAGATAATTTAGCTGAGGGGTTAGCACACATTTTCTGTGATAGCCTAGATTGTAAAATATTAGGCTTTGTGGGCCAAGAGGCAAAATTGAGGATATTATGTAAATATTCATATAACGAGACAAAATAAATGTCTACAATTTTTATTGAAAATATCAAAGGTAATTATTTAGCACAGTTTTTTGTAATACAAATGTATAAGTGAGAAGAATGGAGTTCTTTTGGGGGAATACCATTTCACTTAATTGGGGTTCAGGGCTAGTGATCTCTGTCATAAAACTGATTACAAATGTTCATCTGTTAATGCTAATTTGTAATGAGATTTTAAATAGTTCATCTTCAAGAATGTTTTTCATGCAGATAGGTACTACTGAAGAGTGATCACAATCCATGAACATATGATTTTAATTGAGCACAGTATTGCTTGGGAGGCATTTACAGATTTCTATTAGATTCTTTCCTTGATATTTGTCTTTTAGTAATTACATTACTGATTAATCACTTCCAGTTGAAGTGCAAGTTCCTCAATTGCACAGTTAAGTGGGTTTGGAAATAACGGAAATTTTCTCTGCACTAGCTAAAGGTTGGAAAAATGCTACTGTAATTATAGTTTGAGTTCAGAAATATGCTCCTTGAAAAGTGTATGGGAATGGAGATCTTGATCATTGTTTTTAACTTTGACAAGATGGGAAATATATAAAGCAGTTGACGTTATTTTGTGACCCAAACAACATCAGCTGTGACTGAAATGACTTTATTGAAGTATAAGTTTTGCAAGTAAGCACTGTTTACCTTGCAATTTGTGGCTGAATTCATTAAGAAACATTACTGTCTACATCTAAAGCTAATTTCCAAAGCTCTCCAGTGTTGACTAAAAGTGGCTGAGGGCACTTCTTTTCTTTTAGAAAAATTTCCATCTTGACCCTTTTTGTAAAAACTCAAAATAAAAGCCAAAGTGCTGTGTGTTAGAACAATCTGGATATTAAGCTTCTGTGTGTGTTCAGAACTTGACACTACAGGTTTAATAAATATAAATGTAAAATACTTGCTGATGAATAATACAATGAATAATCATAGGCTTTACATTTTCACATATGCTTATATTTCCACAAGCTTTAGAAATTTGTCCAATTATGCCTCTCTGTTCTATACATATTTTTAACCACCATAATATGTAACATATCTTAGCATATTTCATATTAGGTTGTGAATTAGTATTTTCTCAGTTTTCTTGAAAATATTTTCGGGCCTGGGTCGCTCAGTCAATTGAGCATCTGGCTTTGGCTCAGGTCATGATCTCGCAGTTTGGGAGTTCGAGTCCCGCACCAGGCTCTGTGCTGACAGCTCAGAGCCTGGAGCATGTCGTCAGATTCTGTGTCTCCCTCTCTCTCTGACCCTCCTCTGCTCACACTGTCTCTGTCTCTCTCTCTCTAAAATAAAACATTAAAAAAATTTTTTTTTAAATATTTTCATGTTATACGTAGACTATTAACAAGGGCTAATTCTTTAGTCACTTCAAATAAAGGAAGCACTGACTCCTCAGATCAACATCTAAGCAATATCATTAACATCTGTGGATTCATCAAGAGCCAAGGAAAACCACCCCAAATTATTTGCCTTGTCTTTAACCTTGTCCTCAACTTTTGGAGTTACTGTTTATGCTGAAAGGCTAATCACTTTAAACAAGTTTATTTTCTCTGGACACATTCCTTTGGTTGCTGCTGTCAAACACAATTTAATTAACTTATCATTGTTAAATGGCTTTCATTGATTGGCTGACAAATATACCACTCAGACTCATTTTATATTTTTGTGAAGAAATTCTCTGTGATGAGATCTTCCATTTTAAATTTTCTAAGTTTTTGACTGCTGCTCTCCTGTGAGTGAGAAGTATTGTGAACTCTTCTTAGTTTGGGAATGTCAACATGTGTTCTTTAGCACAGCTCTAGTGTCATTGTGTAATAAACACAATGCATTGCCATTTAATTTCATAACAATCTACACCCCCTGTGCCTTAAAAGTATGTCATTTGAGGTCCCCGTTTCTCTTATATTCTTGTTTTGACATGATTGTATACACTGGTATTAAAACAAAAATGAAATGTCACCTTACAACAATTTACGAAGCCCTTGAAATTCTGTTGCATTGTACTGCATCACGGTGATTTTTGTGCTCTGAGTAGCAGTGCAGATCAGTGAGCGTGCCAAGTATGATCTCTGTGTAACCGTTCAGCTGATGTTGTAGCACCCAAATAGCCACAGAGTGAGTGTGGCTGTGTCCCAACAAAACCTCATATACCGACAGAAAAATCAGACCTCCAAGAATTTTCACATATCACAAAGTATTAGATTCTTTCTAGCCATATTAGAATGTAAAAACTAGTCCATCTCACAAGCTATCCAAAAACAGGTGGCAGGCTGGATTTGGCTCTCGGGCCATAGTTTGCTGACCCCTGATTTGGACTCTCAATCCAAGAGAATTGTTGGCAACCCTTATTATTCTCTTTTGGCCTTCAAATACTGCGAATACATATTTTGCAGAAAGTGCCCATGAACTGAATATGTTATTTTCTCTTTTATGTGGTCAAATAATAAACCATTTCTGATAAGAGAGTAGCTTCTAGAAGAACCTACATTTGTCCTTTCTTACATGCAGGGCTATTTCAAGCCTGTGTGACTTACACGTGCCATTCTCTCCTGTCTACATATAAACCGTCCTCACTGATCTTAGATTCTATTAGAAAAGACTGAAAGTAAACAAATACAGATTGTGAAAGACTATTGGTTAGTTTATGTAATAAGTTGAACTCTGAAAAACCGGGCTATGGAAATGAACAGGAGTTAAGATAGCTATGTCGTGGGGTCAATATGGTTAATGTATGGGCCTTGGCTACACCAGCACTGCTGCCACTGGCCTTGCAGTTTATCCTTTCTCCTATTACCTGGATTATGTAATCTGTATATTCTTGTTTTTATACTTGATTCACAGTTCATAGAATAATCCTTGTCTTCCTATATTTGGATTACTTTGGAGTCAAAACTCAGCTAATTTGGAAGGGGGTTCAGATTCTGGGTAGCTTAAAAAGCATGGGAGCTGTACTGAAGATGAAGTGTGCAGTGAGTGAGCATAACAATGACATAAGATGAAGGAAGAATTCCTTGACTTCCTAAACTTGTATTTCTTTTATTGGATCTTATAGATCCCTGAGTTATTTCTTCACAGTGCTTTTGCAATGTTATTCATGCACCAGTTACTAATTTCCATGTTTGTGTGTCAGTTGTATGTGATCCATACCTGCCTTTAAGCTCCTTGTGCTCCAGTTTGTTCATAATCCCTAACACTCAGCATAGAATGTCCAAAGGTTATGCTCAGTAATAGTTGAAGGAATAAATGATCGAGATGGGGGGGTGCAAATCATGTTGGTTTCAGCGGAAAGACTTTAAAGAGTTTCAGGCAGGGAATTGATGTGATCTATTCTTACACAGTTAGATTGTTTTGTATTATGGGAATAGAAGGGGAGCAACAGTGGATGTGGGGAAAAGAATTATGAGGGAATGAAGACAATAGGCCCGAGGTGATGGTAGTTGGACTAGGATGCTGGCAGTTTATATAAGTAGAGATCGTTTCTGTGGTTACTTAAGAGGTAGAATCAACAGGACTTAGTGATACATTATATTGGTAAGAACAGAGAGAAGGAATTAAAGGATAGACTCGCAGGTTTTTGACTTGAACAAAAGGATAGTGGTGTGACTCCTTTCTGAAACTTGAAATACTGAAAAGCATCATGTTTGAAGGAGGAATTTAAAAGTTCAGTTTTTAACCCATTGAGTTTAAGTTTTTGTTTTTTGTTTTGGATTTTTTGAGACAGCCAAACAGAGATAGCAGATAGAGAGCTGGATAAGTGTATCTGGACCCTCTGTAGACTTTGCTTTTCGTGTGGGTGTCATTTACTATAGATTACTATCAATGCAATGCATGAGGGCATGGAAGATTAATAAGAAAGTGTCGCACAAGAGGAGGGCCTGGGAGAAAGCCTTGAGGAGCTCTAACCTTTGACAGCCGAAGGGAGGAACATAAACCTACAAAGGAGACTTGAGTCATTTTTGAGAAAAAGTGGAAAACCTGATGATACAGTGTTGTAGAAGACAAGTGAGGAGAGGGTATGCAGGAGGGCGAGTTCACACACATGCCTCTGAGAAGTGTATAAAGAGAAGGATAATAAAGTGGATTGGGTAACATGGGGAAAACACTAATGACTTTAGCAAGAGTAATTTGGGGACATGACGGGAGGTAGGAATGTGGAGACATAGTGTATATGCAGGTTTTCAAAAAGTTTGACGGAAGTGGAGAATTAAGGAAGATGATATCTTAGAAGTCCAACTCCTCTCCCAAATCCTGTACGTGATCTTTCAGACCCAACCATAGGCATTTCTAGGCCAGGTGCTTCCATCCAGAGGCTTCCTTATTGGGATCTGTGGCAGTTTCTCCTTTTTAAGTCAACGTTTTCCCATTACTAGTCCTTCCTCCTTTCCCTCCCCGTAGTCCACTTGTCTGTGAAGGGGCAAGAGTTTTTTCTTCGGGGCTTCTCAGCAGTGAGATGAGTCTCGTTCCCCTCCATTTTAGCCCCCTGCTTCCACTTTCCTGCACTGCATCCACCTGATCCTTTCCCATGTTGTTCTTTGAGGCAAAAGTGGACCATTATGGGAGGCAAATGTTCCTTTTTGCTTCTTGGTTGCACTGTGACAAGTAAATGAATAAAAGGTGGATTATTACTTTCAGTTTGACTTGTTGGTCCTAACTGACCTTCTCAAGGCTTCCATAGCAGTAGTACAGGGTAAGGGAAAGAGAACAGATACTTGAGGGAGTGAAGTCCTTGAAGAAGCCAGAGGAACTGATGTCAGAGCCGTGTGGTGGGGGTGGCCTTGTTAGAAGGCACCTCAGGCATCACCTCTAATGATGTGTTTCCGGGAGTGCACTACCTGTAGCTTCCCCTCCTCCCCACTCTCAACGTCCTTCACCCCACAGCTTCACAATTTTAGAATTCTAACAGAGCGTTTGTACTGTTTTGTTGTGTTATTTACTACTCTTCATTTGCTAGCGAAACTTCCAATTTCAACATTAGCTAATATTAGTAACACATAAAAATTATTTTAGTTATCATTTTCCAAGACCAAAGACTTTTACCTTTAATGTGTAATTTGGGGGAAAGTTAAGGTTTGATTGCCACTCCACACCAAGAATCCATGCTTATCAGAAGGCTTATCAAAAGCTTCATGTAGTAACAAAAGGTTAACCTAAATAATTAACCTGGGGAATGGATACATACATAGAAGCCACATTAAAATGATTACTGGTCTTTTTAAGTGCTGAACTATGGAGAATTTCCTATAAAGGAAATACCGTTGGTAGCCATAGATTTAATGTTTTTTCTATTCAAATAGGGCTTATATGGCCCACTGCATGTGAGATTTTGTCCTTTTCTTGTGGTGTGACATTAAAGCATAGGTTCTGTGAGGATGATGTACAGGAGTCATATCACTTAGCTGGTAAATGAAGCCAACTGACTTCTCAGCATTGTATCTCAAGAGTGGCTTTGTTTCCCTCAATTGTAATATATTGACTGATGCTTTTGAAGTGTCCGCATAGTGATAATGATATCGGTAATAGTGGCATATGCTAAGTACAATCTGCTAAGCACTTTACATACATTATTGCATTCATAACTAAGGGTATTTTAGAAGTTCCTAGAACTTATCCATTGAATGTCAAGGAGTGACTATAAGCTTAGAGATGTAAAAAAATTATCAACATAGCAGAAGTGGGATTTTGGTTCTTGCACAATAAATGTTTAGAATTTGAGGATGTAGTGAGGAAAAGACAAGGTAGGTAAATGCTTGAACAAAATCATGGAGGTGATAATGAACTGGTGTGAGGAGAGATACATTTTGGATAGTAGTAGAAAATTATTAGCCAGCTATTGTACATTAGAAAACAGAAACATTAACTTGGTGTATGAAGACATTGATGTTAGGGAGAAGAGTATTGGAGGAATTTTGGTGTGAACTGATGGGAACCAAAACTAATATGACAAAGTGGGAAAGGAAGGGAATGTGGCAGAACTTGGACAGATTTGGATCAATTATTGGAAGGTTCACCACTGCCATTTGTCTCCTGCAGTGTGGGCATATTAATTATCTCTATTCCAGTTTCACATTTTCTGACTTTAAATGGAATTCATCTGTGTCTTATATAATTATATACTGTCTTATATAATTATATACCAAATTGAGGAAGATTATATTAGTATTAAACACTGTAGATGGTATAAAAATGAACAGAAATGTAGACTTAAGTCTTTTAAAGAGAACACTGAAGGTTAACAGGCATGTACACAATTAATTTATAAGAAAGTTTTGCAAGGGTGTGTAGAACCAGTAAAGTGTGGGCTGAATATAGATCTAGCCTTATTTTATCTAAAATGGCAGGTACCATTTCAGTAATAAAAGAAAAAATATGAGCTTTGAATTCAGATAGAGTAATTTTGGCCTAAATTTTGGCAAGTTACTTTCTTGCCCTAAGCTGCAAATTCTTTATCTACAAAATAAGGATAATGTATTACACTACAGAGTTGCTGTGAAGATTTTTTTTCAAATACTTATTTTTTTTAATTGGACTGATAGTAATATGTTTTCATGGAAGAAAGTTTAGAAAACACGTAAGAGAATTAGAGTGCACATAAATATCACTCAATAAGATTGCTTATGCTTGTGAGTGTTTTATGTATTTGGGTGCTCCCGAATTTGGTGCGTAGATGTTTATAATTGTTAGCTCTTCCTGATGGATAGATCCTGTAATAATTATATAGTGCTCTTCTTCATGTCTTGTTACTGCCTTAACTTTAAAGTCCAGTTTCTCCACTATAAGTATGGCTACTCTTAGCTTTCTTTTGACTTCCAGTCGCATGACAGATATTTCTCCATCCCCTCACTTTCAATCTGAAGGTGTCCTCAGGTCTAAAGTGAGTCTCTTGTAGACAGCAAATAGATGTATCTTATTTTTTTATCCATTATGATACCCTATATCTTTTGATTGAACATTTAGCCCATTTGCATTCAGTGTTATTATTGAAAAATATGGGTTTAGGGTCACTGTGTTGTCTGTAGGATGTATGCTTGTAGTGGTGTCTCTGGTACCTTGTGTTCCTTGCAACATTTCCCTCATAGAGTTCCCCTTAGGGTTTCTTGTAGGGCTGGTTTAGTGGTGATGAATTCCTTCAATTTTTGTTTGTTTGGGAAAACCTTTGTCTCTCCTATTCTGAATGACTGGCTTGCTGGATAAAGGATTCTTGGCTGCATATTTTTCCTGTTCATCACATTGAAGATGTTCTGCCATTCCTTTCTGGCCTGCTAAGCTTCAGTAAATAGGTTTGTAACCACTCTGATAGGTTTCCCTTTGTATGTTAGGGCCCTTTTATCCCTAGCTGCTTTCAGAATTCTCTATTTATCCTTATATTTTGCCAGTTTCACTATGATATGTTGTACAGAAGATCGATGCAAGTTACTTCTGAGGGGAATTCTCTGTGCTTCTTGGATTTCCATGTCTGTTTCCTTCCCAAGATTGGGGAAGTTCTCAGCTATAATTTGTTCATGTACCCTTTCAGCCCCTTTCTCTCTCTCTCTCTTCTCCTTATGGAATTTCTATGATACGAATATTGTTATATTTGATTGCATCACTCAGTTATCAAATTCTCCTTTCGTGCTCCTGGATCAATTTCTCTCTCTTTTTTCTCCCCTTCCCCTTTTTCTATAATTGTGTCTTCTAATTCACCTATTCTCCTCTCTGCCTCTTCAATCTGTGCAGTGGCTGCCTCCATTTTATTATGCACCTCGTTTATAGCATTTTTAAATTCATCATAACTTTTTAAGATCCATCATATTTGTAGCAATAGCATCTCTGGTGTCTTTTATGCCTTTTTAAAGCCCAGTGATTAATTTTATGACTATTGTTCTAAATTCTTCGTCAGTTATGTTCCTTATATATGTTTTGACCCATTCTTTAGCTGTCACTTCTTCCTGAAACTTTTTTAGAGGAGAGTTCTTCCATTTCATCATTTTGGCAGCTTTCTGCCTCTTGTCGGTTTTAGAAGCTTGTTATGCACTCTGCACCTGTGAGTACTGCTGTATTAGGGGAGTCTCATTGACTATCCAGGGCCTATCTGTTCAGGGAGTGTTCTTTTAATGGTGTCCTTTGGTCTCTCTTGTTGTGACTTTGGTTATTTTGTTTCCTTACTTGTAGTGATATTTAGTACTCTCTACCATGTGTGCTTTGGGTTGTTTCTTAAGGTAGCCCTGGGAAGGAAAACAGACAGACAAACAGGGAACAAAAGCATGCACATGCACAAACAAATCAAACAAGCAAACTGGAAAAAAAAGCCAAAAACAGCAAAAGACAAAGGACAGTCTAAAAGCATAAAACCAGAAATCCCAGCTACAAATAAAGAGCAGGGTGGAGGCAGTGCTGATGGAAGAGCATGTACAAAGAGAGAAATCGTAGGGGTGGGGAGAAAGAGAAATTGAACATTGACCAGGCAGAGAGACTAAAAGTCTTAATTCAGAGAGAGAAAAAGGAGAATGTGGCAGGAAGTGAGGAGAAAAAAAAATTAAGGTAATGTTGCCCACAGAAACTACATAGTCTGATTATTCCAGAGAGAGAGGGAAGGGAAGGGAAGGAAGGAGGTGTAAAACACACATCAAGAGAATGGATTAAATATGCCTGTGTAAGCAAAACTATAACCAGAATACCCATTCTAGAGGAGGGGACAGGTAAGAATGAGATAAGGGAGAATATATCTGAATAGCAAGAATTGATGTAGAGTTGATCATGGCAGTGCATCAGTGCTGGTCTTGGGGGAGGAACTGTCTATTTCTGCAGCATCTATCTGGGCTCTGGTAAAAAAGCAGCTACCCAGAGCAGATGGACGTGGTTTGGCATAGGTGGGTCTCACCTCCGCTGTGGGTCCCGAAGGCTGCTCCCTGAGTCCCCGCCTTGGTGGTTGTGCAGAGAAAAATGGTGACCCCCTCCCCCCGCAGTTTCTTCTCAAATCAGGTGTTCCAGATCACTCCTTTGGGTATGATCTTTCTATGCCAGGCACGCACCCAATGTGGGCTGTGTTCTATGTTCCACATGCAGTTGCGTTTCAAGCTTTTACTCCCTGCTCATTAATGATACTGCCCAAAATGTAATCCCACATACTGGGGCACTTCCTTGCAGGCGTCTGAGCAGGGGACTGGTTCCTCCTGATGCTGGTCCCTTGCGTACCATCTATCCCGGAAAGAATTTCTGGGACTGGGACACCCAGCCCAAAGTAAGCTCCACAGTTAGAGATGGGATCCTACTCCGAAAGCCTTGTGGTTAGATACGGAATGATAGGACCCCTCTCCATCCCAGGCCGAGGTTTTTCTCTTCTCCAGGTACAGTTCTACAATTTCCCAGCTGCTCTTCCCTTTATCTTTCTGCAGAAGGGGCTCCCTCCCCTCTGTACCTCAATGTCTCAGTCCGTTTTTATCTTCCCCAGTTCACAATCATGCACCTATGAGGCTGTCTTCTTAGTGGACTCCATCTCTTTTCCTTCCAGACTCTTGCAGTTCAGAGTCCTTGGCTTCTGCCATTCTTTGAGAGGTGCAGGAGGGAAGTACAGAACTCCCTACTTCTCCTCCATCTTGCCACCATTCTGAATATCACTCAAAATCCTACTGTTGAATACTGTTGGCATTTTGGTTTATGACTTTTCAGTTATACACAGATATACACACATATGCACTAACACTATGCATATGCATGTGTAAAGCATTTTTTAAGCAATTCTGACATATCATTCTGTAATACACTCTTTTTAAAAACTTACTATGCCATAAGAACATTTTCATGGACATATACAACTACATCATAAAATTCAAATGCTACATGATCTGTTGTTTGGATGTAATCGTTTTTTTGTTTCATAGTTTGCCATTATTGGGCATTTAGCTTTTCCCAGTTTTTTTTTGTTTTGTATTAAATACAATAGAATGATTAGCATCTCATGAGTGTCTTCAATTTATTTCACAAGCTTTCTATACTATTTAGCATACATATCTTTTACTTTTTTGGTTAGGTTAATTTCTTGGTATCTTATGGCTTTTGGTGCAGTTGTAGATGGGATCAATTCCTTGATACCTCTTTCTTCTACTTTGTCATTGCTGTATAGAAATGCAACTGATTTCAGGTTTTCCATGTAGAGTACCATGTCATTGGCGAAGAGTGAAAGTTTGACTCCTTTCTTGCCAATCTGGATGCCTTTTTTCTTCTTGTTGTCTGATTGCTGAGGCTAGGACTTGTAATACTATGTTGAACAACAGTTGTGAGAGGGGACATCCCTGTCTGTCGTGTTCCTCATCTTACGGGGAAGACTCTCGGGTTTTTTCCCCATTGAAGATAATATTAGCTGTGGGCATTTCATATGTAGCTTTATGATGTTGAGGTATGTTCCTTCTATCCTTACTTTCTTGAGGGTTTTTATCAAGAAAGGATGTTGTATTTTGTCAAAAGTTTTTTCTGCATGTATTGAAAGGAAATAGTGATTCTCATCCTTTCTTTTATTAATGTGGTATAGAATGTTAATTGATTTGTGAATACTGAACCAGCCCTGTAGCCCAGGAATAAGTTTCATTTGATCATGGTGAATAATTCTTTTCATGTACTGTTGAATTCGATTTGCTAGTATCTTGTTGAGAATTTGTGCATTCAGATTCCAAATGTCAATATACCGAAAGCAATCTACACATTCAAATTAATACCTATCAAAATAACACCAGCATTCTTCACAGAGCTGAGTCAAACAATCCTAAAATTTGTATGGAACCAGAAAAGGTCCCAAATAGTCACAGTATTGTTGAAAAAGAAAATCAAAGCTCAGACTTCAAGCTGTGTTGCAAAGCTGTAATCATCAAGATAGTTTGGTACTGGTATAAAAACAGACACATAGATCAATGGAATAGAATAGAGAACCCTGAATTGGACCTACAAATGTATGGCCAACAAATCTTTGACAAAACAGGAAAGAGTATCCAATGGAAAAATGTCTCTTTAGCAAATGGTGCTGGGAGAACTTGGCAGCAATATGCAGAAGAATGGAACTAGAACACTTTCTTACACCATACACAAAAATAAAATTGGATGAAAGACCTAAATGTGAGACAGGAAGCCATCAAAATCCTACAGGAGAAAACAAGTAGCAACCTATTTAACCTCAGCCACAGCAACTCCTTCCTTGACATGTCTCCAGAGGCAAGGGAAACAAAAGCAAAAATGAACAGTTGGGACCTCATCTAGATAAAAAGCTTCTACATAGTGAAGGAAACAGTCAACAGAACTAAAAGGCAACTGACAGAGTGTGAGAAGATATTTGCAAATGACATCGGATAAAGGGTTAGTATCCAAAATCTATAAAGAATTTACCAAACTCAGCGCCTCAAAAAACAAATAGTCCAGTGAAGAAATGAGCAGAAGACGTGAAGACACTTCTTCAAAGAAGACATCCAGATGGCTACCAGACACATGAAAAGATGTTCAATATCACTCATCATCAGGGAAATACAATTCAAAACCACAATTCGACACCCCCCCCCACCTGTCAGAATGGCTAAAATTAACAACTCAGTAAAGAACAGATGTTTGCGAGGACATGGAGGAAAGGGAACCCTTTGGCACTGTTAGTGGAAATGCAAACTGGTGCGGCTACTCTGGAAGACAGCATGGAGGTTCCTCAAAAACTTAAAAATAGAACTATCTTATGACCCAGCGTTTGCTTTACTAGGTATTTATCCAAAGGATATAGGAGTGCTGATTCAAAGGGGCAGATGCACCTCAATATTTATAGCATTGCTGTCAACAATAGCCAAATTACAGAAAGAGCTCAAATGTCCATCGACTGATGAATGGGTAAAGAAGATGTGGTTTACTGCGATACTGCTTGTTGATCAAAAATAATGAAATCTTGTAACAACATGGATGGAACTAGAGTGTATTATGCTAAGTGAATAAGTCAGTCAGAGAAAGACCAATATTATATTATTTCACTCATTTGGAATTTAAGAAACATAACAGATGAACATATACATAGGAGAAGAGAATGAAAAATAAGATAAAAACAGAGAGGGAGGCAAACCATAAGAGACTCTTAAGTACAGGGAACAAACGGAGGGTTGCTGGAGGGGAGGTGCAGAGGGTGGAGGGATGGGTTAATTAGGTGATAGGCATTGAGGAGGGCACTCTTCGGGATGAGCACTGGGTACTGTACGTAAGAGATGAGTCACTGGGTTCTACTCCTGAAACCAAGACTACCTGGTATGTTAACTAACTTGAATTTAAATTTAAAAAAAAATTATCACTGAGATAAACCCAGAGAAGTTAACTGTTATGTCAAAGGCTTTATGTGTATTATTGAGAACTTGAACATTTTCCAGTTTTCCTCTGGAAAACTTGCATTATTTTTTGCTCTTGTCAGTAGGATAGAAGTGTACCTGATTCCACATACAATTGCTACCACAGGAAACATTGTCATTCATTTTAATCTTCGTTTGCTAGGTAAAAAATGGTGTTTAGTTTTATCTTGAAGATTTGCATACTCTAATATTTTTCTATTAGTGAATATTGTGAGAATTAAATGAGATTATAAATACATGAGTAGGCTCATATTAGCCAGTCATTAAGGGTCAGTGTTCATTTTTCTTTAAGTCTTCACCCTTTTGTAATCTCCTTCCCAATCATGATTCCAATTAAGGAGTAGGAGAATACTGTAGAATCTTGTTTCATTGTTGAGGTTATTGTTTAGAGATTGACAGTAATAAA
Source organism: Suricata suricatta (assembly GCF_006229205.1). Taxonomy (NCBI): domain Eukaryota; kingdom Metazoa; phylum Chordata; class Mammalia; order Carnivora; family Herpestidae; genus Suricata; species Suricata suricatta. Next base: position 104,640,205 of record NC_043704.1, on the reverse strand, counting down.
TCCTCTCGATTAAAATTTGGGCAATGGATTCAGGCCACTTGGTTTCAAATCTACCTTTTACTAGCTGAGGGAGGTGTACCTAGCCTCTCTCAGCGTCAGTGATCTCATCTAAGTAGTTTTCTAGTTAAATTATAAGGATTAAATGAGCTAATTCTTATAAAGCACTTACTATAGTACTTGGCACATACTGTTTCATATTTCCTCAGAGGTAGAATTTATGAGAAGGATGGTTTACTTAAGCAAATACTGTGATCAGAGATTTAAGTGCAAAGAGGTCTGTAGGAAATGGGAAATTACTTGATTTGAGCAAGAATCATGAATTCTAGATTGAGTATTTTTATTCATTAAACAAAGAAAGAATTTTTATTCTTTTTTATTTTTTTCCCCTAACATTATTAGGTACTTACCTCTTAAAGTCACACCTTAGTTTTTTGTTTCCTGCTAGACTATCAGGGTAGTTACACAGGAGAGCATCAGAGGGAAAACAAAAAGCATCAAAAGACATTAATACTTGGGGTGCCTGGGTAGCTCAGTCAGTTGAGCATCCAACTTCAGGTCATGAACTTACGGTTCATGAGTTTGAGCCCCACATCAGGCTCTGAGCTGACAGCCGAGAGCTTAGAGCCTGCCTCAGATTCAATGTCTCCCTCCCTCTCTGTCCCTCTCCTGCTTGTGCTTTCTCTCTTTCTCAAAAATAAATAAATAAACTTAAAAAAAAGGTCATTAATACTTAAAGAATTAGTTTCTGAGTTACTGAAAATTTGCTTTTCTCAGTAAAAAGTATACACATTTTGTATTTTCTCAGTTTTAACAGCTGAAGACATTATAGGATAATTATATATATATTTGTTACCTTTTATTTGGGGTTATTCTGTATTCCCTATAGGTAGATACTGCTTTTATGAAGTTGTTGGGACACAATTTTATGATAATGGACTTTCCTGAAAGTAGAAGTTTATTTTTAATTGTATTTAAATTTAAAGTATTATAAATGATAATAAAAGTTTAAGTTACATTTAAATACAAGTTTATACTTTATAAATATAATAAATATGCAAGCTTAACTTATTTAAATTTAATAACAGATGAAATATACTAGTTTATTTCTGCCTTTAAGAATTATTTAACCTATTCCTCCAAGTGAAATTAACATCACATAAAATTCACAAATGATTTTTAAATGTATTGATTAGTTATTCTATTTTTATACCTCAGTTTTATTTAGAATAAGAAATCTGAAACCAGATGTCTAACAGTAATGGATAAGTTAATTTATTGTACATCTATGAGCAGAATAGTAGGTAAGCAGAAAAAAAATTACAAATAAATATCTTTATTAACACCTGAGAAGCTGTTTATAGTATATAATTAAGTAGTGAAATAATTGAAGCTACACACCATAAATCAATGATAATCCTTTTTTTTTTTTTTTTTTAATTTGAGAGAGAGCAGGGGTGAGGGGCAGAGGGAGAAAGGAAATCTTCAGCTCCCTCCATACTCAGAGTAGAGCTGGACATGGGGATCAGTCCCAGACCCTGGGATCATGACCTGAGACAAAGTCACGAGTCAGACTCTCAACCAACTGAGTCACCTAGGCGCCCTGATGAGCCCATTTTTGTAAGAAAAAAATAGATATATTTGTACATATGCATAAGAATGGAGGAAAAAATAAAACATGTTAAGATAATATGTTGGCTGATGGGATTTCAGGTGATCTTTGTTTCCTCCTTCAGTAGAATGAAGTGTGATTTTGAATTTTTCTACAGTAAGCACTTATTTTCTATAGGGCTACTGGTAGCCCATATGACACCTTATTACAAAAGATGCTTATTACAAAAAGATGTCTCTTCTTCCTGTGGATGTGGTACCACACCAGGATGCACTGCTTGGATGTACCGTAAAACTTTGGATTATGAGTAACTTGTTCTGCAAGACAAGGAAACATTTCTAATAAATTTTAACTTAATAAATGAGCAATGTCTTCCAATATGAGTAGTATGGGATGTTGAATGTCACATTAACCCACCTGAGCCAATGATTCCTCTCTCTCTGTCTCTGTCTCTCTGTCTCTGTCTCTTTTTCTCTCTCTACGATTGTAGGTAATCATCTCCCATGCTCAGATGCTTGGTCCCAGCTTGCAGTGTTTGGCAGAAATCAGTGATTTTTCATAATGTTGAAAGGTGCCCACAACTGACACTAGTGCATTTTTGTCACTTTAAAGCACCAGTGGATAGTCCTTTGCATTTCTGTACGAGAGTAAGCTTAGGAAGGCTTTGTTTCATTCTACATCAGGCCGCCTGCAGATAGACACCCTTATTGCCAGTTACATTAAATACAGTATATGACTAGAGTTTATTAATACTGTACTGTAGTCAACATCCATGCCAGGGTATGTAATGGCCCCCATGCAGAAAACGATTCCACTGAGCCAACAGATAGCAGTGATTCCATTAGTGATAGTGAAAGTCATTCTACACAGTAACCCTCCTCTCTCTTGTCTCCCTCAAACCAACCACGAAGGGTTTCAAAGATAAGTGCAGGTTAATTTGTTTAGCTTTCTATATATTTTGTATTCTCTTCATTATTTTTTATTATATTACAGTATTGTAATCATTTTTATATGAATATTTTTGGGTTGTGAAACAACTCATCTGAATTTCCATTATTTCTTATGGGGAATTGGCTTTGATATACAAGTGCTTTGGGTTACAAGCATGTTTCTGGAATGAATTATGCTCATGATCCAGGGTTTTACTGATGTAGCTTTTAGCCCCCACTGTCTTTTCTTTCCTTTTTTACCTCTTTCATGAACAACATGCACAATTGTACACGATGGCCCTGAAAACTTACAAAATAACAATTATTTAAAACTAAAGACTATAAGTAATATTTTTCATGCACCTATCCTGGGCAGGCAACTCTCTTTACTTGACCTCTACCAGGTTATGTGGCACCTTTGAGCTCACTCTCTCTGCCTCTTCTTTTCGCCTTACTCAGTCTGCTCAAATGCAATTAGTCTTTCAGGATCCGGCTAAAATTACCCACCTTTTTGAAATATTTCCCAACCACTGTAACACATATGACAATTTCTCCTTTTTCTGAACTTCTCTTGAGCTAAGTTAAGAATATGGATTAAAGGAGGTGGTGGTGAATGGGCTGCATCTCACCTGTTAACTTAAGACAAATGGCAGTGACTTCTTAGAGCACCGTCTTGAGAAAGATTCCTGAGCTACAACTCATCTCAGTGAGAAAGAGGATTGTCATTGATTATGAATGTTAATCCTGCACATGAGAAATAGCGGAAAGGTAGCATGTTCACGTGCATTTTCTCTGCCTGGTGTGGACATTAACTATTTCACGTAACAGTCTTGGTTTGACAAAACAGTTTTAAATATCTAAGACATAGATAAATTATCTTAATACTTGTACTTTTTTTTGTTCATGATGTTTGGTTATGTTATTGTTATTTTATATCTACTCAGAATTTGTCATGGAGATAAGGATAAGGGTGCTCAGTAAATCTATTTCTTTTGTTCATTCTTGCTGTTCGACATTTCTTCTAGTATATACATACTCTTCTAGTGTAATTTCTTTTGCATCTGAAGCGCTCTTTTATGCTTGCTGTTCTTTTATTCTTGCTGTTCCAAGTCTCTTCTAGTTTATATATATTCTTCTAGTATAATTTCTCTTGTATCTGAAGCATTCTTTTAACAGTTCTTTAGGTCAGCTATATTGATGATGAATTTTCTTAGTTTTCCTTCTTCTGAAACTGTTATCTAGAATATGACTGCAAAAATATTGAAATTTCTTTTCTTTCCTTTGTAGACCATTTTTGTGAACTTTAGAACCTGTTTAGCTGAATGACAGCAAAATGGCTTAGTTGACACACACCAGCTTCAGTGTTCAGCTTCCCGTTAAAGTAAGCTCAGTGTATATCTTAAGTCCTCAGCTATTTATTATGTTTAGTGGATGCTCACTTATACTTGTAAAACTAACTAAAGAAACTTACAAAAAAGAATAGTACGCTTAAAATTCAGTAACCATGCTACAGTTGTTTGTGCAATTGATTTGTAAGTTCTAGAGCATAATTTATTGCAAATAGTAGATAAAAACCTACTTGTAAAAAATGCTGAACTGCGGTAACACAAGAATGTACATTTAAAAGCAGTGATATGTAAGTTATTCTCCAATCAGGAGAAAAAAGGTGAAAATTCCAACCAAACTGTTAAGTTGAAATTGAGAATTCTGGAAAGATCTTTTTGGAACTTAGAGCTGATATTCTGTATGTTTCTTATCGGTATTAAAGTGTTAAAAGCATCAGGTAATTGAGAAATTATTTTTGCTTACTTTTTCAACACACTTGATCATTTTGTTCCTTTCAAAGAGATAAGGTTATTAGAATGTGCTTGTGTCAGGATATACATGGTATTTTTATTGCACGCTAGCCATTGGGCTAAGCTTTTTATACATATTTGTTATTTGAAAAGTAGACTAACTTTTAATTATAGGTATTACAGTTGGAACAGATTTTAAGTTAATTTAAAAAGTTAACACCGATAAGGGGCACCTGGGTGGCTTATTTGGTTGAGCATCAGACTTCGGCTGAGGTGATGATCTTGCAGTTTGTGGGTTCTAGCCCCACATCAAACGCTCTGTTGACAGCTCAGAGCCTGGAGGCCCTCTCTTTGCCTCTCCCTTGCTCACACTGTGTCTCTCTCAAAAACAAATAAACATTTTAAAAGTTTTTTTGAAAGCTAACATCTATAAAGATATGTCTTGATTTTGAAAGTGGAATGCAGTCATTAGTTCATTATTAGTCTGTCATATTGAACCGGTCTTTACTTAGTAGCTTCTAAATATGTGCTGATTCTTTTTTTAATCCTTTATTTGAATTTAAGAATGAAAAACTTAGAGATCCATAACTCGACAAACTTATTTTGTAGTAGAGTTGGAATTTGAACTCATGTTTTTCTTAGATTTATATATGACTAATTTTTTTGCTAATAACATTTGACACATGACATACATATGTAAAAAATTATTAGTGATTATTTGAGATGGGAGAGGCAGATTTTTTTTTATTTGTGACTCAAGATTTTAAAAACCTTGTTTGCCATTACATAAACAACAACAACAAAACCTCATGTAGATTTTTGCTTTAAAGAAGAGATGATATAAAATTAATTGTGATAAGACTGTCATACAGCTATAGGAAACTACAGCATAGTAATCTTTTAAAATGGATAATATACTTAGTTTGTGACCCAAAAAACCTGTAATTTTTTTATGAATTACTCTGTTTTCCGTAATTATTGTGTGTATGTGTGTGTGTGTGTGTGTGTGTGTGTGTGTACATTTTATATGGGATAATACATCAATATATTTAATTTTTTATTTCTTAAAGACTTGTTCAGTGAAATGATACTTCAGTGTTACTTTAGTTACCTGCATAATGGTTTCCTGAGTATTTTATAACTAAATACCCACTGGATTTTGGCTTGCCTTATGAAATGGGTTTGATTTATATTTATTTTGTTACTTTTCTACTCTCCACCTAAAGGAGTCACTTTTCTTTGGATGTCCTTTATTTATTTAATTTGTCTTTAAACTGTTACTTTTATAAATAAATCTAAGATTTCAGGTGTAATAAGGAATGATGAGAAAAAGTATTTCTTTTTACTGAGAGAAGCAAGTAATTTTTAAAAATGTAAGCTTATACTTTACAAAAATACGTGCAAAATATTGAGAATAAAGAAGAATGCCTTCATCAGAAGGAGTAGAATTTTTAAAATATACTATTGTTAATCATGACTCTTTGATCTGATTCCCTTAGGCCATTATAAAACCTGAATTATCACTTTGGTGTAATATTGTTCCCATATTAAAAAAAAATAAAAAGAATATCTTCCTACCAAGACCAGTTCATTTTCTAAAAAAAATCTTTTTTTGTTTAGAAATTTCCTGAGAGGCTATAGGCTTTATAACAGCAACAGTTTCTGGATTTAGAATATGCTTCCTTTGACAAATAATAAAATGTGTGCCACAAAGTTAAACTGGTACCCTTCCTTTTCGATTTTTCCTTGCCTGCCATGGTATGATTGATGCGCGGCATCTTTGTGCTCGAAGGAGGCCTGACGCTGGAGCTGATGGTGCCACAAGGTTTATTTAGGACCCCCAGCCTCGTCCTACTTAGGTTCAAAATGTCTGCCTCCTGCATGTTGAGCCACTGCATTTCCTGCCTCAGAGCCTCGTGTAATGCCAACGTTACTATCTGTGCTGCCTCAACTACAAATTGGATGAACAGCCCGTGACACTTTTTCAATATTATTACATTAAACCAAGTGGATTTTGATTGATAACCTAATATTCAACTAATGCAAAACATCAATCATGGCAAGTATATTAATTATTTAATATTGCAGTCTAATTCAGAAATCGATGTGCTGCATGAGGGGAAGGGAAACTCATGGTTCCCAGAAGATTTAAGACAGGGAATGATTAAAAAAAGACCTGCTGTACTCCTGTGTGTTCGTTCGATACAAATCTTTATTCATTTGCCAATAATTTCTTCCCATTTTCCACTTCAAGACCATTTTATCAGTTTTGAGACCTATAATTGAATTAAGTCTGCTTTCAGCACAGGGCAAAAGGAGTTGCACAAATATTGATGAAGTCATGACAGGGACAACCCAAGAGACAGACCACTAAAGAGGACAGGCTTTATACCATTTGTTGCAAGATCCCACTGTCAATGTGTTGGATCTTGCCTCTCTATTTAAAAAAAATTCATTAAGACTTTTGGAGCCGGTTTAAGACCTCTGTATTTAAATATCTATTATAAAAACAGATTTGCATAGCACATTACAGTTTATAGTATTCCTTCATATGCATTATCTTGCTTCTTTTCTCACAGCCCCCTTATGCATTAGTAAGGCAATGCGTGTTTTATTTGTGTTGTTTTGAGGTGGCCACTTTTCTTTGTCTTTCTGCCTCAAGTAAAACTAAAGAAAACTGATTTTCATAGAAAACTTGTTGAAATTTTGGTGTCCCAATCTATGACACATAGTAAATTTTTAGAAATACGTAAACCTTCTGGACATAAATAAAAATTTCTTAATCTATTGTGTCTTTTACTAGAATAGAATGTCCTTTTTCATATGTATCACTCTCAAAAAGTATATATGTAGGTATGTTCTTTGTGGGAGGGGAGTGGCTTAAATATATTTTGTCATTAAACTTACTACCCCAGTTTTCTTTTGGTTCAAATTTGCCTGGTTATATCTTTTACTATTCCTTTCTTGGAAACTTTTCTGAATCCTTTTGTTTTATGTATCTCTTGTAAATGACACATTGTTGGAATTTGTTTCTTACCCAACCTGGGAATCTTCTCTGGCATTTTGATGCCACCCCATTTAGGTGAACATTTAAAAATTTTCTTTTTAGTCACTAATTCTTAGAATACAATGAGCCAAACTTTAGTTCCTTTATCTGGTTGTATCATCCTGAGTTTACGACTCTCCTTACTGTATTACATTCCTCAGAACTTATTTCAAATAGTGTCTTTGTGTAGTGAATTTCCTGAAACCTTCTATGCTGAGAAGTTATTTTTTATTCAATTTAAATAATAATTTATTAGCAGTATGTAAATAATAGGCTCACAGCCCTTTTCCTTTAAGACTTTATGTTGGAAGTTCATACTCCACAGTTTATACTTCAGCATTAGTGTTGAGCAGTTTGATGTCAGAGTTATTCTTCTCGTATGGAGGGGTATGCTTTTTTCTTTCTGGAAGCTTTTAGCCTTTGTTTTTGATCTGTAGCAGTTTTAATTAATCTTATATTATGCTTTGCTGTGGATTTTTTCTTAACTATCCTGTTCACTGCTCTCTGTGCCCTTTTAGTCTAAGATTTGAATAATTCTATATTTGGGAATTTTTTGTCATTATTTCTTCAAGTGTTTTTCTCTCCTATTTTGTCTTCGCTTTCATTCTAGGGTTCCTATTATACAGATGTTGACACATCTGTTCCTATTCTTATCTCATATTTGTTCTTTCCATCCTTTCCGGTGCCTTCTGGGAGCGCCCCACCCAGTGAGTCAGCTCACTGGTTTATTCTCAGTCTGTAGCTGTTGTGTTTTCAACTCACTCTCGGGATTCTTTATTTCAAATGATGTATTTTTTGAAATATATATTTTTACTATTTAATTTATTTTTGAGAGAGAGCATGAGCAGGGGATGGGCAAAGAGAGGGAAATCAAGGATCCAAACTGGGCTCCGTGCTGACAGCACAGAACCTGACCCCGGGCTCGAACTCATGAACTGCGACATTATGACCTGAGTGTTAGTGGGAGGCTTAACCGACTGAGCCACCCAGGTGCCCCTCAAACTCCTGTATTTTTAATACCTGCTATTTCTTATTGATTCTTCTTAATAACTGGGGTTTTTGGTATTCAATTTCTAAGAATGTTTTCTCTTCAAAGATGTTAGTATGCTTACAGTATTCTTGCTCTGTTTGTTCTTTTTTTCTCTGGATGAGGTTGCTCATTAGTTGTTTTTTATTCCTGTGCTTATTCACCCCAGAGGTCGTACAGTTTTACCATGTAGACCTCTCTTATTTCTTTGCAACAATCAGCTACCTTGGTTAGTAACTTTAAAGAAAGGGGTAAAATCTCAGATCTGGTTTGTGCTTCTCAGGGATAATTTAAAAACTAGAGTGCGAAGCCTCTAGTGTTGTACTCTGACCTCTGTCAGTTACAGTCTCCACTGTGTCCTCAAACTCCTTCAAAAACAAAACAATGCAAAACAAAACAACCACACACCACACACATGCACGCAACTCTTAACACTAGCCTCCCAAACAACCACTTGCTGTTGTAGTTGGCTTTGCTCTCTTGTGTGGAGTGGAGATCGAGTAGGGCCGGGAGGACCACTCAGGACCTGAACTGGTTGCTGCTGATTCTCCATTCAGCCTTGTCTTCATGTTTAGATGTCAGACCCTTATCAGCTGAATACATACTCTGAGGTAGGCACTGTATTGGGTGCTGGGATATAAAAATTTTAAAGATACAATCCATGTTCTCAAGGAGTTTTCATTTTAGTGGTGTTAGTGGGAAAGTAAATAGGTATTCATAAAAAAGATGAAATAAATTATGTGATGAGAACACACAGGAAGAGTTGGTTAGTTCATTTGTGAGGAAGGGAAAAGGTGTCCTTGCCACTATGGGTTGAATCCTTAGGGATGTTTTGTTGTTCTGTTTTGTTCTGTTTTGTTTTGTTTTGTTTTGTTTCTGTTTCTAAGCTAGGTGAGGGAAAACTAGAGGAAGAGTATTTCAGGTAGTGAGAGCGAGTGGTTTAGTGGTAAGGGAAGCCAGGTTAATAATTTCTTATGGCTATTGCTGTCACCATCTTTGTGATGAACTTTAGCAAGATAACAGAGGGAATGAGTGAACTAGAGTGAAGTAGGATATTGTGGATTTTAAAAAGGAAATGACATGATCAAGCTTACATTTTAAGAAGACCTTGCTGTATTATGGTGAATGAATTTACATGGGGCAAGACAGGGGCCGTTGGGGACCATCAGGATGCTTTTGCAGTAGCTGGGAGAGAAAAGATGATGGCCTAAAATAAAGTAGGTACTGTGAGGCTAGAAAGAGGTAGCTAAGTCAAAACAATTATTAAGGATGTTAGATGGCCAAGACTCTGGTTGATTACATTTGCTTACATTTGGTAATGGAGGAAAGGGCATGTGTCAAGGACGATCCCTAGTTTTCATTCAGGTGTACTATACAAAATGCCTATTTCCTAAATAAGAATCACTTGGAAATATAACAAAGCAGTAGTTTAACCAACCGTTGTTGTTGTGTGTGTTTTTTTTTTAAAGATTATTTATTTTGAAAGAGAGAGAGGGATGGAGGGGGGAGAGAGAATCCCAAGCAGACTCTGTTGTCAGCATGGCACTCGATACGGGGCTCAATCCTACAAATGGTGAGATCATGACCTGAGCCGAAATTAAGAGCTGGATGCTTAAGCAACTGAGGCACCCAGGTGCCCCAAAATAGTTTCTTTTTTTTTCTTAAAATTTTCTTAATATTTATTTTTGAGAGAGAGAGAACATGAGCAGGGGAGGGCAGAGAGAGAGGGAGACACAGAATCCGAAGCAGGCTCCAGGCTCTGAGCTGTCAGCACAGAGCCTGATGTAGGGCTCGAACCCACAAACTGCGAGATCATGACCTGAGCAAAGTCGGACGCTTAACCAACTGAGCCACCCAGGCGTCCCAAGAATATTCCTTATCCGTGATCTCAAAATGCAAATAGCTCAAATACTGGAAGATTTTTCCGTGAGTTTGAGGCAAATTCAATAACAAAACTAACCCTGAGATGAAGTTACTCATTTTGTGTGGACATTCGTGTTTCTTTCATAATTATTGATGTGTATAACGATGAGATGCTGCTTCAAACCTTGCCGCCAGTATTACATGACATACAGTATACTCTCTATACCTTATTACCTTTCGAAAATCCAAAATATTCTAATGAGTATTCTAATATTCCATTGAATATTAAACATTCTAATGAATAGTCTAATGAGTATTTTATGTCTAATTCTTGTGGTTTCAGATAGTAAATTATGGACTTGTACTTTGAATCTGAGCGGTTTTTGTTCTTTTTATTGCAGTATTATTTTCTAATAAGAACCATTATGTGACAGTGTAGCCAGGGGGACAAAATGAAGTAGATGCATGTTATATAGTGCAAACTTCATGTTAGATTGCCAAGTGAAGGTACAAGACAGTGAGTGTAATAGGCTTCTGTTGTGGTTAAAAAAACAACAACAACAGAGGAGGAGAAAGACACGCATGCGCGCGCGCGCGCGCACACACACACACACACACACACACACACACACACACCTCTAGAGTATTGTTAGAAAGACACACAAAGACCTAATATCTGATTGAGAACTGGGAGTCAGTGGTGGCAGAAAGACTTAATTGTATTGCAGTGCGCTCATACACATAATGCACTGTCAGATGTTTCATTATATGCATTATTTTTTTTAATTTTAAATTACAGTGACTGTATGAAAATGTTCTTGAAAAACAAATATTTATTTGACCTCTAGCTCTGGTAATTAATAAATTTTATTAATGTACCTGTACAATTATATAATCTATACAATTTATTCCTGTCATTTGTCATTAGGACTGCATCCAAAAAATGAGTTTCAGAAATCCTTAAATTTTTAAGTGCTGAATATATAGTATTGCTAAGGCTGTCAGAAGCAGAAAGTAGAGCAGAGAATGGCTAAGGATGAGTCCTCATCAGTAGATGTCGTAATTTATTCCCAGTATGCCAGACTGAGCAGTGAGAGCAAAAGTTGGAAGCCATGAGTATAAGTTTTCAGGCAGCAGATCTGAAGGGGTAAACGGTGGGAAATTTGGAAAGATTGTATAGCAAGACAAAGGAAACAGAGAAAAGTATGTTTTTGGCAGAGAAAATTGGAGGCAGAAATAAGGAGAAGAAAAGTAAACTTGGGGCCCCTTTAGAGAAAGAAAGGAGTATGAGGGAAAGATAAACATTATGAACGCAATAATGTTGATGGATGTTTCATAATTATTCTCTGCAATGTGGTAGAAGTATACTTTCCTATTAAAAATATAAGGCTTGGTATTTATGATGGAGTTAAAATACTACTTGGTCTGAGTGAGGAAATTCTATTTGTCACTAATAAACTAGTATAAACCAGAATCAGGGAAAAAATCCAATTATTAGCTACATTTTGCCAAATATATATTTAAATTATTTTTTTTTTACTTAGTTCCATCAGCAGTCTTTTTACAGTGAAAAGCAAGAAGTTAAATATTTAAAATATATCATGGTATTTGATATTTGTGTCTTATTTGATGAGATTTTGTTTTTTAGTATTACAACAGGTCCTGATTTGTAATGTGCACGAAGTTAATAAAATTAATGTCAGGGAGAAAACTTTTTAAGATGTAGTTACTGAGCTATATATTCACAAACATATTCTTTATGTGTATATTTTTATATAAAAATGCAATTGTTAGTGGATGGATATTTGATAAAGCAAAAAACAGGTAACCTGTCAATTGTAGAATCTAGGTGGTAGAATCTGTATGAACATTTTGTGATAAATGTTGGAGAAAACATAAATTCTAATCAAAGAGCTAATGTGAAATAAATAGATGCTTTGTGAATAGTAAAATAATAGTACACTTTAGTTCCTTTTGCTCTCTGCTGACTTTGAAAAATCTGAAACATTCTGGTGGTGCAATACCAGTTTTAATGGTAATACTATTAGATGTAAATAAATTATCTGTTTCCTTTTGATGGAAATTGTTTTGTCCTTCAAGCCAGCGTTATTGTGAACATTAGTGAAGATATATGAAAAAATCATAGGGATTTATAAAACATATTTGAGGTAAATGTAAATTATAGCAGACAAGTGTTTAGCAACTATTTAGAACTTTTATTCTTCTATTTTAGGGAATCTGGAAACATCAAAGCTGGATTAGAACATCTGGTAAGTTCTAATTTTCTCTTGAACATTTGCATCATCTTTGATATCTGCATTCTAAATGAACACTTTTGAATGAGCTTTGAATACCTTGTATTGAGAAAGTCAACCATTTCCCAAAGGGTCAGCTTACTGTTATTATGTGAAGGCACTTACATTTTCATTTATCTTATCATTTCAAGGGAATTTAAAATTTTTTAAAATTACTTTTTTTTTTTTGATGTAGAGATGAAATAAAATGGATGACAATCCTTGGATTGATGATTGCTTTAATTATAAACAAAAATGTTTGGTGTAGATTTTTTGGCATATCTTGATCTGACAAAAACAAGCTTGTGTTTTAAGAAAAACACAGTCAAATATTGCATGCATAAATATGGTATGTTTTAGCAATTTAACGGCTTTGAAAGAAGGGCACAGCTTTGTTTTTCCTGATGTCTTTGCTTTATGAATAATGCATCGGTTTAAACTACATTCCGTTTTAGATTATAAAATAATTGAGATGCAAAATTTTTGGTTTAAGTAAACATTTTTAAAGTACAGATGAAATTCAGACCGACTTAACATTAGAATCTGTCCATTGATCAAAAAATTAGAGAAACTGTTGTGTTATACCAGATCCAAAATTCATTTAGCTCACTGCATTGAGTGTTCATTACAACATTAAGTAGTTCATTTAAACAGTGCATTATAAAGTCATGCTCTGGTTTCTGGTCAAATCCAAATGTTGAATAATTAATGATAGAGATTCTTTTGTAAATACAATCTAAGTACTTTTTTAATGCAAGACTTCATTCGTATATCATATTGTAGCTTTGTTAACTATTAATGTGCTTTTGTTAGCTCCCACGAAAGCAAACAGTAGCAGGAGCCTGCTTCATTTTGACTAAAGGTAGTTTTAGAATTAGAAGGGGTTTTTGGTTTTCCTTTCAACAGCTAAAGGAAACTGAGGAAAGCAAGGCTTTTTTAAAAATGATCTTAAAAAGTACAGCTTAATTATTAAAAAGTAACATATAACAACCTAGTTTAGAATATTTGAACTATATGTTTGTCCATATTAGAAGTAAATAAATAACATTGTTATTCTCATTATTATCGTTTCTTGAATCCTGGTTTTTCACTTCACAGTGGCATATATATTTAGGACATATGGACATTAGAATAAAAATGTTAATCTAAAACATCAAATTCCAGTATCAGTTGGAGGCTTACAACAAGGAAGAACGGCTACCATTGTGCCAAAATGAGCTGTCTTTTATACTCACTTATAAATTACTATTTATTGAAAAGATTTCATATTTCTTGTTTCATATGCCTCAGTAAATAATGATTAATTTTTAGTTTAAATTTTATATTTTTTATATTTACTAGTATGAACTCATTCTCAGTGATTTTTTTCATGCATTTATACTCTACTTATAATCTTATTCAATACTGGTTTTCTAACAGCCTTGGGGTGCCAGGAAAGCTCCCCAAAGCAGGTGGCACTCCAGACTGCCACTGCCCACTTTAATCAGAGTGGTTCCACTTTTATTTATTTTGTAAATTTTTAAATTTCTAAAACAAGATTTTTTTTGAAGAGAGAGTTTTCCAACTAAAAACACTTAAAACCTTTGATCAAACTTATAAAGTCAGGAGTAATTATTAATTATTTTTTACTCTATATTTCATGTTCATCTGGGTCATATACATCAAATATATTTTAAAGATAATGCATTTTAGGACGAGAGAGGCAGGATTAGTACAACAGGTGGTGGGAAGTAGATGATTTTAATGCATTTTATTCAGGTTGTTCAAAAGACTCTGTAGCTTGACATTGTAAAATTGACCCACTGCCTGCGAACTATTACCAATATCATGAATATATTAAGATATAACATAATATCCTATATACACACACCTTTATACATACCATACTGCCTTGTGCACTTCTGTCTAGTAAAGTCAGTGATATTCTTCACAACTGCCTAGGAGGGAAGTGAACTCAAGAATTATTATTTGAGGGGAGCCTGGATGGCTCAGTTGGTTAAGTGTCTGACTTCAACTCAGGTCATGATCTCGTGGTTCATGAGTTCAAACCCCACGTTGGGCTCTGTGCTGACAGCTTGGAGCCTAGAGACTGCTTTGTATTCTGTGTCTCCGTGCCTCTCTGCCCCTCCCCCACTCATGCTCTGTCTCTTTCTCTCTCAAAAATAAGTAAACATTAAAAAATTACAAAAAAAAAAAGCAGATTTATTACTTGATCGTTAATGAAACCTGTCTGTGAAGCAGCTATGGGCTCTAGGTTTGTATCGCTTCAGTTTCCAGCTGGACAGACACTTAGAGCCCTTGCCTTCTAGCACATGTCACCCTTCTTTGAATTGGCTGTGTAGCTAAATACAGTTAGAAGTATAGCTTCTAATAGATTATGATCTTTAAAAATATATGGTATAAAATTAAGAACATCCCACACATGTGGAATTAATTTCTTCTTTATGTACCCTTCATTCTTTGTTTTTTAAATATATATTTAAATTATCATAGAGAATTAAAATTGTTCTAAGAGAGGGTAGAAGCAAGTATAATTTAAGCTAAGAAAGGGGCCCCTGGCTGGCTCAATCAGCCAGGAGCATACAACTCTTGATCTTGAGGTTGTACATTTGAACCCCACTTTGGGTGTAGAGATTGCATAAAAATAAGATATTTTAGAAATACAAAAAATAAAAATAAATAAGAAAAATGATGCATGTTATACTTGACATAAAGATAAACACACAGTTGTAGTGCCATTGTATTATATGTTTATGGGCTCTTCTTGTAAGCCCAGAAAGGAAAAAGCAGGTGTGGGGAGAGGAGAGAGCAAAA
Organism: Suricata suricatta; assembly: GCF_006229205.1. NCBI lineage: Eukaryota > Metazoa > Chordata > Mammalia > Carnivora > Herpestidae > Suricata > Suricata suricatta. The sequence continues at coordinate 104,624,827 of NC_043704.1, read as the reverse complement.
TAGGTGGACTGTGTCCCCTGGAACCTCTTTAAGGGCTGATCTCATTGGTTTGTCACAGTCTCTCAAACTCTCATTCCAACCTTTGTTCTGTCATTCCTCTTTTTTTTCCTATGTTGCATCCTTTTCCCGGGAACTGTCCAGTATGTCATTCTTAGCTTAAAATTTTTGCTATATTTCCCAGTACTATTTTATTTTTCTTTTCAAAAACTTGTCTGCTACTCATAAAGCCTGTGTGTTCAAAGTTCTAGACAGGGTCTTTGAAGGTCGGTGCCTCATCATCCATTGGTGATTCCTGATGATTATAAAATGGAGATTTTCCACCTCTACCACTGCCTCCCATATTTAGCATTTGACTTTAAGGAAGACCCACCTTTATTTCTTGGTTTATCTATTTATTGTGAGCAAGGACTCATGGATTTTTATTTTACTAAATAGGTTATTATTATCCATTGCTTTTCTTGTTCGATATTCATTGTCCCAGATTTGTCTAGGGAGTATCCTTTCAAGATGGCTTTTGGATCGTTTCTATATACCCCACCTTTTTTAAAAAACACTGTCTTATTTTCTGGCACAAGATGTTCCAGGCTTATTTGAAACCTTCCCTGTCCTCCCTAATTACTGTATGTACCATTATATTTACTGTGTTTCTCTGTTTATGTCTTCTTTATTAAGGGTATGGAGATTTTCGCTTACGTGTATGCCTGCCACACTTTAATAGATGCTAGCGGAGGACATAAGATTTCTGGGTCAGAGACAACGCTCTTGTATTACTAACAGCACCAAAGGTAGCACATACTACGTGGTTACATAGGTGCCCCTTGACATGCAAGTACCACGGGGTGATGGTGCATACCCAGTGGGTTGGTGTCATAGCTGAGGGAATATTGTTTAAGGAACTGACAGAAAATTGGCCCAAACTTTTGCCAAGAGAAAAAATATTACTTTTGGTATCCTAATTTGGTAGCAGATCTGCCTTCCAATCCAGGGGAGTCTATCTTCTAAGACTGTTTACTATTCAGAACATCTTTGAAAAGATAGTTCTGAAGAAAGGTTATTGGCTGATATAAGATGTGCAGAACCTATGGAGAATTATCATTGGAGGGCTATTATTATTATTATTATTATTATGAAGTTATGAAGATTTGTGGCCTTTTTCTAGGGATTACTAACTTTGTATTTATATCTTTGATAATATATAATGCTTTTACTATCCTTTACTCCTTCTTAACCTTTTAAATGCATCCCTCACTTCCTACCTGTTATCTTTGTTATAGCCAGTGCTTCTATTGTACTTTGCTTTCCTCATTTTCCTCCCATTTCTTCTTCTTGTATTCTTGCTACTCTGTTGGAATATATGATGTTTACATTACTGTATCCATGCTGTCACTTTTTTTTTTAGAATCATCTCTAAAATTAACAATATTACATATTAACCGTCAGCTTATTTGCTGATTATTTCCCTCCTTTCTCCTGTTTGTGTAAAACTCATCCAGGAGTATATTCCTCAGGACAGCTTCCTGTGTACAGGATTCCCTGAGATCTTGCACATTCTAAGCTGTTTTTCTGTGGTTTTGCTACTTAAAGGATAGTTTGACTGGACATAATATCCTTGGAGTACAGTTTTTTCCCTTGACTTTCTGGAAAATGTTATCCTGCTCTTGACATTTGTGGCACCAGCCTTATTTTCTTACCCTTGTATATAATTTGATATTTCTTTTTCTTCCTTCCTAACTTGCTTGCTTGCTTTCCTTCTTTCTTTCTATTGCTTTGAAGCTTTGCCATTTTTTTTCATTGTCCTTGTTTTACTAGGATGATTCTAAAGTTGAATATTTTTGGCTAATTTTGAGGTGTTATTTTCATATGTAGACTTAAGTTTTCTCATTTCTAGAAATAATCTTCTTGAATTATAGTATTAAATATTAACTTCCATTGTTTTGTTTTTTTCTTCAAGGATTCCAGTTCTACATATATTCTATATAATTATATATAAAATCTTTCTCTACTCATCTTCTATTTCGGTGTCTGTCTTTGATCTTTGTATTACTTGACTTTGTTTTCAAACAATCAAGAACTAGTTTGCCTGGGGTGCGTGGGTGGCTCAGTCAGTTGAGTGTCCAGCTTTGGCACAGGTCATGATCTCATGGTTGGTGGGTTCGAGCCCTGCATCAGGCTCTGTGCTGACAGCTAGCTCAGAGCCTGGAGCTTGGCTTCAGATTCTGTGTCTCCCTCTCTCTCTGACCCTCCCCTGTTCATGCTGTCTCTCTCCCTCTCTAAAATAAATAAAAACAGTAAAAAATAAAAATTAAAAAAAGAACTAGTTTGCCTCATTTCATTTAGTATTTCTTATCAAATTTTCATTCAAATTTATTCTTCATTGGACACCTTATAATTCTTCATTTCTGAAATAGTTTTTCTTCCATATCTTTTCTTATTTTTTGAATATCTGAATATTCTTGGTTTTCTTACTGTGATTTGTCTGAATAAAGCTTGTGCTTTGGGTTGGTTTTGAGGGAAGAATTTTCATCTGTTGAAATGTTTTGATTTGCATTTTCTGTTTACTACATCTTATAATAGCTTTATGTGGGGTTGGTATGATTTCTTTCCCTCCTTTCCTTCCTTCCTTTTTTAAAAAAAATTTTAGACATTTTGTAGACAGGGTTCCTAATTCTAGGGTACCTGTTTCTGCAGTAAAGCAAATGTACTTTATTTAATGGCCAATGGGGGTGTATGTGGCAGGGATGAAGGGGTTGGCATGTTGTATTTCTGTTTAGCTGTTTGTTTCTTCTTACTTTCTTCTTTCTTGTCACTGTCATGTATTTATCAGATTTTCTCCCAGAAGCAATGCTTCCTGAGGCTGCTACTTTGGTTCCACTCACTTTCAAGCCCCTACCCTCCAGCTGGTGCTGTGGTAACACCAAACCCTAGATCTATGTTCACTATTTCGGCAGTTTAGTATTGTACTTTGTTTTACTGGGGATAATTTTTTGTTTGTGCTTCCAGTTATGTATTAAACGTATGATTACTATCAGGGATGGGGAGGGTTCTATGAACATTTTTACCTCAAAGAGAAATTTATAATGGAAAATGTTGGAAATCAATGTTGAGTAGACTTTGAATTCTGAGTAGCCCTCCTATGGGAATCCTGCAGGAATTGACAGCAGAATTAAACACAAAAATCTTGGAACTCAGTGACCATATCTGTTTGAAGACTTAGAAATGAGTGAATACACCACTTATAATGTTATGCTTAGATTTCACAATTAACTTAATATCTTTTATTTGATGAAGAATCCTATACGAGTTAAAGACCTGGTTGCTATTCCAGTATGTGTCTGTTAACACAGAGGGCTGCAGAAGTGAAGTGGGTGGCTATTAGGTGATGTTCCTCCTGACTTGTCTGTTTCTGTTTGGTAAGTATTCTGTAAAGGTATAATTAACTCTAATTATAATCATATAATTAATTATGTTAATTATATATCGATTAATCGTATAATATATTGACGAATCATATATTGATTTAATTATATAATATATTGATTATATATTTAAATCTAATTATAATTATGCTGTAAAGGTAGGAAATTAACTCTAAGTTCTCAGAACTCTGCTATATCAGAGAGACCTGACTCCATATTTTCCTACCACCTTATGTTTTAAAATTCTAGATAATGTAGTGAGTAATAATTGAACTACTGAATGGGGACTAAAACATTTACTTTTTAGAGTGTTTTTAATAAAGTCAAGTGGGATTTCTGCATTTTAATTTTATAATTACAGAAAACATCCTGGAGATAGAGTCTTGCCATTTGATTATAATATAGCTATTGTTGGTTTCATTAGCAAACTATAAAAATAATGCTTTTGTTTTTTCTTGGAAGAGGCATTGGGATCAGAATATATCAGGTTGAGCTATATGAAAGATTGCCACTTTTTTAGGTGAATATAGTTTGTGGGTTGTTTTGGACTTGAAAGGACTGCTGAGCCACGCCCCCTTTGGCAGGGAATGAAGTGAATTATCCTGATCGGTATGATGTTTCTAAGGCCCCCCTTGTTCACTTTTCTGAAAAGTTGAATAACTAGAGGTGAGTTGAGGTAGAGGGGACATGTGATTTAGGTCAGTCCTTCACTCTCTTGAATGTGTGTATGAGTCTCCTGGGGATATTGTTTATACTCAGGTTCTGATTCTCTGGGTCTGGGGTGGCACTTGAGATTCTCCATTTAGCAAGTTCCCAAGAAAGGTAAAGCTGCTGGTCCAGCGACCACCAGGAAGAAGGGTGCATTGAAAGGCATTGACTTGAAAGAGCTGTGTCCAGTAAACAAGGTCTTCTGCATGTGATGAAGAATCTAGATCCCCCATGTACCCACTGAGTATGATTCTGCAGCCTATAGATGATCGGTTGGGTGTTCATAAATCCAGACAGATGGACACTATACAGGTTTATACACTGTCTCTGTCTGCAAGAGTAACCGAGGGACCATTTTTTCCTCCTTTGATTCCAGATGTTAAGTTCTGTATTTCAGGGCTGAAGCTGGACACTAGGACTAATAATACCTTGTTCAGTCTTAGGTGGAAAATTAAATAAGTGATGACAAATCTTTTAGTAAAAAGGGTTACAAGTGTTTACAACTTTAAGTGGGATTTGCTTTCTATTTATAGTTGAATAGCAAAAGAACTCTGGAGCCGTACCTGTGGGTTTTTTCTCCCCACAGAGGTTTCATTTATGTTTCTTGTATAACATTTGAAAGTGATGACCTGTTTGTCCTTGTGGTCAAGTAACGCAGTCTGGCCATTTTAAGTGTTGAAGAGCAACGGTCATTAATAGCTTGTTTAGTCCATCAGTGGTTTGTTGAATATAGTTGCTGCTTGCCAGAAATGCAGGCAGGCCCATCGCTGTTATGCCTGCTCATCAATAACACTACTAGTTCTAATAGAAGCCCTTTCCTCTTTGTTTTAGGCTATTTTGCTTAGAACTTAGAAATACAACTGCTGCAGTTTAGTTCACAGACTAGTAATTTTCTCTAATACAAGGATAAACACAGTTAATGTAGCATTGTCATACTCTTGAGGATTCAGTTGACATACAACATGACCTAGAAAATGCAAACAGAAGTTATAAACCCTATTCTAAAGTCACTTGTCTTCCATCTGCTACATTTTAAAATATGTGTTTTATTTTAATATTTCCCCACTGTGTTCTGAAAAAATGTTTTTGACATTTGCCCAAATGAGTTTGAGAATATAGTTATCTTGAAATGTGCTGACATCTATATATTTATTAAACACTGATGAAAAATATTTATTACCTCATATAAGGACTTCAACATAATAGATCCCTCTCCTCCCAGCATTTTAATTTATTTTTCTCACCTAAGCCGATATGTATTTGAGGTTTAGGGTAAATGTGCACATTAAAACCGACACTTTCTTCAAACAGTGATCATGAAATAAAACAGCATGAAGTTTTTCTTTTTGGAAGATCAGTTTCATAAATCTTTCTTTTCTTTTAGCAAACAAGTGTGTCTTATGAATGTGTACAAATTAAAATACCTTTAATGTGGATTAAATGTTAATGTCATATTACTGTCATGATTTCTTAGGCAGTTTACGGGCCTTAAACCTGAGGACTAGCTCACATGCTAGTCAAAGGCAGAGCCATTGTCACTGACATGTCTCTGGCATGTTTTGATCAGTTACAAGCTTATTAAAATTTTCTCCTTCAGAGAGTAATTACTAAATATTACCCAGTTGTCCAAAGAGTGCTTAGTAAATACTACCAGTTGTCCAGACAGCATGAACTTGGGCCCTTTTTCTACCCTCCCTCCATCCCCTCTCTTCCAAAGATCTGTTGTTACATTTTTAAAACATAACGGTCCTAGGAGAAATTGGTGGCCAGTGAGCTTTAAAAATAATAAATAGAGAACAAGGTATCCTATAATTTTCATGATATTAATAGTAGTCTCACATATATGTTTAATCTGGATAAACTTCATTTTCTGAATTTTACGCACCTGTGTATTAAAGCTTTATAGAATAAAACTAAATATTCTAAGTGCACGAAATCACCCAACGCCCGCTCTCACCCCAACTTCTCATTACTGAAAGTCAGGCCCTCCTGAAGCCACCAGAGTAACTGAATATTGTATTATTATTATTATTACTATTATCATCATCATCATCATCATCATCATCATTTATATTCTAGTTTAGGACTCTGTAGGTTCTGCTTCATTGCAGAAAATCCCACAAGGCAACTGATAGTCATTTCATGGCTTTCTCGGGATGTGAGATCTGTGACTGCAGAGAGAAAGCTGGCAGCAGAGGTAACAGGGTTGTTTTCTGTTTCTCCCGTCAGAGCATTAGGAGTTAAGATGGAGGGTGTCTTTGCTACAGTGGGATCTTTGGCCACACTCATTACCATTAGCCACAGAACCATAGCATTTGTATTTTACTTCAACGTACACAGCCTGTTTATTTTAGGGATAGCACAGAACAAGGAATCAGGAGAATGTGATCTTACTGTTTGACCTCTCGTAATACACACAACCTCTCTGATTAACTTCTTTCATTTCCTCCTTATTCGTGGGATGTTAAAATGGTGTGTGAAAATTTATAGAAACAGATGTTCTGTATCATAATTACTATAGAGAAAGAAAAAAAATCTTTAATTTTTCTGGTTATGTAAATAGCTTCAGATAGCTAAAAACAGTGTCTCATTTCTAATATGTTCACAGTGAATTGTGAGAAAAGGTTGTACTTTATTCACATTCTCTCCCTTTTAAAAATTTGATTATATACTTAAAAAATCATAAAGTAATACATGTTCATTGTAGTGGGTCAAAACTGATTAAAAAATGAATGTATCTTCTCTTATTGACTACTAATCCAGTGTTAATGATTTAGTATCCATCTTTCTATACTTTTTTTCTCTTCCCAGGCATGCATATATTACTTAACTTTTTGTTTACATATAAACAAAATTATGATATTTTACAACTCGTACTTTTTGTTTAGTGCTGAATACATTGTGCATATATACACACATGAATCTGGTTTTTGCTGGAAATATGTCAAAATATTGGAAGTCACTACTGTTCCCATTTTATTTCAAGCATTCATAGGGGAAGCTTGAGGACTACATAATTTGTATCTTAAGGAGTCAGTCCATATTTAATTTTATTACTACTCTTGGTTACCTTTATTATAGTGAATGAGAGAACTAGCTTATGATGAAATTTACAGTGATCAATAGAGGAAGGAATGGGTTCCTTTATTAAAGAAAATACTACTTGATATCTGCAAAAATCAAGGAAAGATAATTAGATTAAAAAGGAACAAATTACATCTTTAAATATTTTGCAGGTTTGTTAGAGGCTAGTATTCTTAAATTTGAAATTTTGATGTAACTGAGTGGCATATACTGCAGCATTCAGTCTTGGACAGTATTCAATCTTGGTATTTACTGTATCAAATAGTTTAATTTATTTCTTTGTTGACCCTACCCTTTGAGTATTCAGCTTTGTATCCTCAGAAACTCCTCTTGCAAATATTAAGTATTTATTGAATTATTTGGAAATCAAAGGGCAAGAGAATTGACATATTATTTAGGAAAGTTATCACAATTTTTTTAAGGGGTGACGAATTCAGTTTATTTTTTAAGTTTTTTGTAACCAGTGGAATGAATGGAAAAAATCAGATGCTGAAAGCTTGAGGTTCCAGTGGAAGTCATTATGAACTTCTCTTCCATGATTTGGATATATATAGTCTTTTAACTGAATATTTGAATATTACTGCCCAGGAAAAAATTACTTTTCCTTAGCGGTTTTATGTAAAAGTTAGCCCGAGTGCTGTAGAAGCACTGTTTTGGGGTTGGGTGGAGTGGTTCTAAGTACAGGCATTTAACCTTGAGAGGATTCAGTTTGTTCAAATGTAAAGTAAGAAATATGAACTAGATAGTTTCTAAGGCTCTTTCTAGCCTCAAATATATCAAAATCTTTATATGCTTAGCATATAAAGTCTTGTGTGCTCGAGGCACTGCTTACTTTAGATGAGGAACTTCATTGAGATTGATCAGAATGTATTTAGCTACATATTGTCCTACTAGACAATCATAAACGATTTGTGTATATAAAATTATGTGTAGGTAAATAAATTTTATTTAGAACCATTTTTGGGTAGGGGACCATATTATTTATTGTAAATATTTTAATAATATGCTAAGAAGAATATGATAGTATTAGCTCAGAAAATTAAAATTTGAAGGACATTGCTAGTAACATGTAAGGGACAGTTGCAGATAAACACTTTCTAGTAATTTAATTTTTTTTTTGCCTTCCCAGTTTTATGCTTGAAAGGGGGAGATCTAAAATATAAACTTTCTATTTATTTTTCTTACTAATCTCTAATTTCTAAATTTTTAATTATGAAATTTTAGACACAGATGTAACAGATCACAGTTTACCCACCAGCCAGATATAAGAGCTGTTCCACTTATTTTTGTGTGTGTGTTAGTGTGGAATCTTTTAACTTAATAACAAATATGAGTTTTGATTAAAAGATAGCTTTGCATTTCCAAATGCTAACTTCTGAGAACTGCAACCATCTTTAGGTTCTGGCTGGAAAGCTTTACATTTTACTCTAGTTAATGTTAATAATATTTGTTAGATAATTTAAATTGACTGTTGTTTTGTTGATATGTAAAAGAATCTGGGATGTACATAAATTTTTAGCTGTTGTACACAGATTACCTGAATGATCAGATGCCGAACAGTAAATAAAATTGTAAAAAATAAAGTCTGTTATTTCCTTTGGCATCATCATAAAGAAATTGTACTGGTAGATGTTGTTTCCAATTGCACCAGTGGTTTGTACGTAATTTCAGTAATTTGATCGTGGCTGATGAAAAGCTGACAAGATTTCCACAGTGCCCCATTAGATGAAAGCAGCATGAAACCACAGGTTAATCTGCAAACAGATTTTCATGCTTATTACTCTAATGATTCCATCATATTTGATGTAGCAGGCTGCAAGGCGTCTCTCAGCAGCAACAGTGTGCTACATTTTGATCTCTCTACTCATTAAATGATGTAGTAATTTGACTGACCTCTGACCAGGTGCATATCTGTTCATAATTGCATGTCATTCTGACGGGGAAATTACTTGAGAGAAACCAAAGTATTCATCCTGCTTTCTGAGTCAAAAAACTAACAAAAGAAATATTGCATTAATTTTCAAATGATGATATTACATTTAGTGCCTAGGCCCCATATATCAAAATCTGAAAACTGCTCAGTTACTATATGCGCTTAATCTTAATGGTATCTGTGGATGTCAAGGGCATGGAGGAAATTAAATCGGAAAGTGCAGATAGACCTAAGAAGACATTATCTCTTGATGATTGCAGTTTTGATAGGTATTTCAGTGAATTTCATTTTCGCAGAATGGTGGAAGATGAGTTAGCCACCAGATTTTCTCATTTTTCTTCTACATGATTTATGTGAGTTGAGTATAAAACTTTTTATGGGAGTGCAGTTACCGAAGATGAGAGGTAAATTAATGCACTGGGTTTCCATCTCAGCTTCATGCACAATTGTCAGAGCTGTACATACGTAATGGTCCCCATCATTATTCAGGGTTGTTTACATTCAAAATATGTAATGAAATCTGTTCAGAATAATGAGGGAAATAAAAGTTTAGAAAATTGTAAAGGTCATGAAGTTTGAGAAATGATGCAATGCTCCCAAAATAACATTTAGGCAATATAAATTACATTATTATGCACCAACTCTGCCTTATAGAGACATGAAGATAAAGTGCTTTCGACTAGTAAAATGCTGTTAGCGCTCTCTGAAGTATGAGAATGTGTAAAATGTTTCTGATTTCATATTCTGTTTTTGTGCATATTGTGAAAAAATATATTTAAGGGATCTTTATGTGGTATCTGCTTTTATAAACCTCAAGTTTTAAGCATATTTTCAAGTACTCTAAATTAATAAGTATTTCATTATGAAACTAATTTTTATAATTATTGGCCTGATTTTCTGTGTCATTGAAGTCTGATAAAATAACTTTAGTATTTAGTATATTGAAAATATTATATAAATATTTTTTAAGATGGTATTTTAGTGATGGAAATCACAGAAGACCAGCTAAGGTTCAGCATAAATTTATTTAAATACATGCAGTATTTAATATATTCTGTTTGTGCTCTTATAAATGGATTACAAATATATTCTCAGATTTTATACTGATACATGATATAAAATTTCTTCCCAGTAAAGTTTTCAGTAATTCAAAATTTTGTTTATATATTGTCAAAACCATTTATTAAAATAGTCATCTGAATATATACTATACAAAGAAAGCTTTAATCTAAAGCATTAATATCTTTTTTGTAGTGATTTCTAGGAATGAATAACCTCTCTGTTTTCATTTAAGCATCTTTTTGTTAATTGTAGCTGGGTTATTATTAAGTTCATTTAGAATATACCTTTGGTAGATATGTTAGAATGCCCTTAAAAATAACCTATTCTGGAGCATTTAAAATATTTACCCAAGAGATTAAAATTTTTTAGCATGTATTTCGTACAACACATGTGCTTTGTGGTAAGGGACTTCAGGGATACAAAAATGGATCAGTCCTTCAGGAATCTATATTCTAATATACTAGGTAAGACGGGCTTATGGTAGTTTACAAATACCCCAGTTATCTCTAAAAACACCTTGTTATTTCCTGGGGAATATTTAGAATATTTTCCAAAATTAGCAAAATAATTCATCGTATTTTTTCCTGTAGTATTTGTCCTTGCTGTGCTATCTTATTGAGATCCTTGAAGTGAAAGTTAGTTAATTTTAGGTGTGTTTTTTCAGTATTTCTTTGGGGGGGGGAGGGTCTTTTTATGCCTTAGCAAAATAAATGCATTAAGCAAATTTTAATCATAACATTGTCTATACCACAGTTTCTTTAACTGGCTTACTTAAAAATTAATTTTGTCACTTGGATTTTCCCAGGAATGAATGAGGATATTAGTTACACAGACAGTTTTTGTGTATTTCCTTTTAAGGAGTTTGTGATCAAGTACTCATTGAAATAATAAATGTAATTTGGTTCGCTTGTATCTCCATATATTCAGATTTATTTTAAATTTAAGCACAGTATATTCTGACTTTGATACATTTAGAGAAGCAATTTTTTTAAATGTTACAATAACACAAATCAGTACTCATTGTAAAATGAACACCTGGTTTCCATTTTAGGAATGTTATAGAAACATTAAGTGTAACATAATGTAGTGGAAAAATTATGGAGATAGTTGCCAAAATGCTAATAAGTTGTTATCCACAGATACATGGTGTCTATCTTACATCACAAAGTTTACACTGAATTCTCCTTCACATCTGCTTTTAATGCTATTTCAATATAATGTATTATTCTTTTTTCTTTCTTTAATTCACCCAGTCTACCTTTATTATGATTTATAAAATGTTTATCCTCCTTGGTTTGTCACAAAGTTTTAATGTAAGTATATATTTCTAAAAGAAACTCTACGATGACAAAAGTGGCATTTATTAAAATACAGGTTCTTGCGTTATCAGAGGTGTTGATAGTTCTTTATTTAGAGGCAGTGATGCTTTGGAATTATCTGAAGACTGGAGTTTAATCCAGGTCAGAACATAGATATCTTACTAAGTAGGTAACATCATAACATTTATTAACTATGTTTTCAATTTTGGCAATGTAACTATCTTGACTTGATTTTGTTTGTTTCTTTTCTTGACTTGGTGTTTTATATTAAATTTAACTAGGTTTACGTGTCTGTCTAATATGGCATATGCGTGGGAGTGTATTATTGGGGGCCTCATTTTTTGTAGCATTTTTGTTCTTGAAAAAATACATTTACAGTTAATGTTTTGGTTGTAGCTACATACTACCTCTTTCATTTCAAATACCAGCTAAATTCCATTTCTTCCATAAAGTCAGCTATGTATATCCTGTCAAATTTTGATCTTTCATGGTACTGAATTAGTGTATTAATTTATAATACCTCTCTAATAGTATTAATACATTGAATACTTTATTATAGTTATTATGTGGCTATCTTACCTTCCATATTACACTATAAATTACTTAAGGTTAGATCCATTTTTGTATTCTTTATAGTATCTCACCACCTTGCACATGTATTGTACAAAGTATATACTAAATTTTTTTTATGTATTGGGTGAATAGTTTACATGCCCCAGAACAGTTTATTCTTAAATAAATATTTATTCTGAATAGAAGGTTTATGTCATTTTTAAATTCAGGTTTTATGTTTAGGCTTATTAAAATAAATGTTTACTTCATTAGGTCCACATTCAGTTTTTTCCTTGAAAGTCAAAAGAAACAGACATAGAAATAGGAAATCATTGGAAAACCAGGTATATATTTTTAAATACAGCATGCTGTACTCTCCTCCCCTGCCCATACAAGCTGTAATTAATATTCTATAATGTGAGAGTGGGAAAAGGTTTTTCTTTAAGAGACAGTTAAATTGGCCAGCCCCTGTGATATCTTAAGATAGCCCTGAGAAGAGAAAATTAATCCATTTGAATAAATTAATATCCATAAAAGAAGGAGATGCAAGGAGATATGGTTGAAACCCTGACAGGACTCAGAAGGTAAAGGAGGAAACTTCATATTTTTATAGAGTGGTATTGTAGCTGTCCTTGATGGAGCACGCTGACCTGACCAGGGAACACCTGTTCCACTGGAAAATAGCTCCTAACTTGACATGTCACAGGCTCCTTCCTGTCCTGGTGAGAAGAGCTGTCACTGAACAAAAGCTAAAGTCCTTAATGAATAGGCAGCATCTCTTGTGGTTTTTGCTTTTCTGAAAGTGGCCTAAAGTTGTATTTGATCTTGACAGAAAATAATCACCCAAGCACAATGTGTAGAGCTTGAAACTTCAGAAATATCTGTTGCTTCAACAAGTATTTGTTGAGCATCAACTATGTAGCAGACTGGGTGCCAGGGATGCAACAGTGATCTAAATTAGGAGAGATGACCCTGTCCACATGAAGTAACATCTAATGAGCAGAAGACAAACAAATATATGCATATTTTTGAGGTAATTCTTACAAATTCTGGTAGGTGTTTTGAGGATAAAGTACAGCATGCTATCAAAGAGAAAAGATTAGATGGGTAAAAGCAGGGTAGCAACTTATACTTTATATTAAAGACAAAGGATGATGGATCAAGTAAAAAGTCATATGTGGCATTTCAAAAGAACCTATGAAATATACTATATTGTTTGTCATTCTAGATTCCTCCTCCCTCATCTGTTTACATCCATTTGAATGCCATATCCTGCTAGCACATATACCTTAAGTATTTCTAAAAATTGTCTTCCTCTCTGTGCCTTATTGCTACTGCTCTGGTTAAGGCTTCATTGCTTGCGGCCTGGACTACCACAATAGCCCCTGTGTTGGATTCGCACCTTTGATGTCATCCCATTCAAAATCACGCTAACATACTTGTAGCAGTGATCTCTCTAAAATGCAAATCTGATCATGCTACTTAACAGATCCCTGTCATACAAAGGTTGAAGTCCAAATTTCTTACATAGCAGACCCTCTTAGTGGTACAGATATTTCTCAGGTTTATGTCTTGATACGTTTTGATTCATACTTTGCACTTTATATTATACCATTTCTTATTTTCTTGTCTTTGATGTTGCTTTTCCCTCTGTTTAAAGTTTGATATACTAACAACCTCTCTCTCCCAACCTGAGTCCTCTGTGAGCAGCTCAGGCATCATTTTTGCAAAAATCTTTCCCTGATCCATCCCATCCCCAAAATAAGCCCCTTTGCTTCTCCGCACATATTTCCATTAATAATTGGACTTGTCACATTATTGTATGATTATCTGAGACTGGGATTCACTTTTGTGTCTCTAGTGCCTAGTGATAGATAGTAGGTACTCAATAAATATTTTTAGGTGAATAAGTAAATGGTTTGCCTTAAATTGATCTCCATATTCTATAACTACTAAGTATAAATTTGTTAATATCTATTAACATATTTCCTCATCACAGAAAATTCAAATTCACTGATTGAGTAGGTATTTGGTCTTAGAAATTTGTGCCTGTAGTGAGACCTTTATGAGGTCTTTGCTACCTAGTGTGAACAGTGCCATCTATTGGCTATTATCCAGATTGTATCCACCACCCAGGATGGAGCAGAGCACCAAGTATTTTTAGGAAATTACTCCTATGAAGAATTTTCTTGTGAATTTGTATGGGAAAAAAAAAACCCCAACAACAAAAGCCAAAGTAACCATCACATGCATGGCAAAGACAAATGAGGTAATTTAATCATGCATCCAAGCAAAAGAGAATTAAATTGTGTCCTGACCTAGTAACAGAAGATGTATACTATCAGTATATGCTTTTATTTATTTAGAGGCAAGCTCATTCCTAAAGAAATTAAGATCCCTATTATTGTTTGTTAGAAAAATCATTTAAGTCAAGATACAAGTGAGCATTCACTCCTATACTCATTTAAAATCAAACTGATACATTGTGATTTTGATAGCATTTTGTTTTCAAATACTTTTAAATTTTTCATGGAACCATAAAAGTGTAAGGGAAAAAAAATCTCTAAACAAAAAATTCTCCAAGTCATGGATAGTTGTCTTGATATGAAAAAATAGCACAGTCTGTGTATGAAAGGTGGTATGTCTGTTTGTTCTAAGTAACTTATACTCCTTATTGAAAAATGAAAAAACATTTGTTATTATTGTTGTTATTTTTACTTCAATCACTGACCTACCATTTACATTCACTGAGCAGAAATAACACCACACTCGATTTGGCTGATGTCGAGCACTTGCCTGATCCGTAGCTGCCGTGCTGTGTGCACGTGGGTTGATACAGTGTTTAGTCCATGGTCAGTGGAGATTGGAGGTGAGAATAGACCATCACGTTATTAGTGAGCCTTGCTGCATTGCTAGATTGCCACTACTCTTAAGAGTTTCAGAAATGATATGTTTTCTGTTGTTGAAGCATAGTGTAAGGTAAAAAGGATAGTGGAGATAAACTTTAAAAAATAGTTTACTTAGTCATTTATATGCCCTGTTTAAAGAGAAATAAATTCTCAGTACTCTTCCCACCTTATATAGACTTTGATACTCTATCATAGTGTTGTTTAATGTATGTATACGTATATATAGATTTAAATTCCTACAGTGCTAGTGTTTATATAAATGTAAAACCATAATACTAACGTTAATAATGAAATTATATTAACAATAATAATGCTAGGTAACATATAACTTTTCTGTGTTCTAAGCACTTGGATGGATGGATGGAAAGAAAGAAAGGAGAGAAAGAAAGGAAAAGAGAAAGAAAGAAAGAAAGAAAGAAAGAAAGAAAGAAAGAAAGAAAGAAAGAAAGAAAATGTGCACACACTCACACTCATCTAATCTTTTCTACAATTCTATGACTTAGGCACAATAAAACCCTGCAATAGTACACCTCAAGAGAAGAGAAATTGAACTATAAAACCCAGACATTCTGGCATTCTGGCTCCAGAGTTCATACCCCATTTTTTTTTAATCTCACTTACAACATTTTCAGTATTTTTATTTTCTCCATTTAATGGATAAACAAACAGAGGCACAGATAGGTTAAATGACTTTTTCAAGATCCCACAGCTAATTAATGTCAGGTCTGGGATTTGAACCCAGGCGCTCTAGGCTCCAGAGCTC
>NC_043704.1:104600143-104608981 GCF_006229205.1 Suricata suricatta | reverse complement strand
CTCTCTCTCTCTCTCTCTCTCTCTCTCTCTCTCTCTCTCTCTCTTTTATTCTTTGCTTGTTTGTTTTGTTTTTTAAATTCCACATATGAATGAGATCATATGGTATTTGTCTTTCTCTGACTGATTCACTTTAGAATTATACTCTCTAGCTGTATCCATGCAAATAGCAAGATTTCATTCTTTTTGATGGCCGAATTCTGTTCTGTATATAGACCACATCTTCTTTATCAATTCATCTATCCATGGACACTTGGGCTGCTTCCTTAATTTGGCTCTTACAGTTAATGCTGCAATAAACATAGGGGTGCCTGTTACCCTTTTGAATTAGTGTTTTTGTATTTTGGGGCTAAATACCTAATATTGTGTTTACTGGATCATAGGTCTCCTATTTTTAATTTTTTGAGGAACCTCCAAACTGTTTTTTCACAGTGACTGCACCAGTTTGCATTCCCATCAACAATTTAAGGAATTCCTTTTTCTCCACATTCTTGCCAACACATGTTGTTTCTTGTGTTTATGATTTTAACCATTCTGACACGTGTGGTCTCATGGTTTTTTTTTTTTAAACATTTTTATTATTTATTTATATAGTGGAGGGAGAGAGAGAGAGAATGAGACAGAGAGCAAGCAGGAGAGGGAAGAGGGCACAGGAGAGAGAGAATCTTTTTGTTTTTATTCAACTGGTATATTTTATTTTTTTTATTAAATAGTTCATTACCAAGTTGGTTTCCATATAACACCCAGTGCTCTTCCCCACAAGTGCCCCTCTCCATGACCATCACTCCCTTCCCCTTCCCCCCTCCCTCTTCAGCCCTCAGTTTGTTTTCAGTATTCAAGAGACTCTCATGATTTGCCTCCCTCCCTCTCCCTAACTCTTCCCTCCTCTTTCCCCTTCCCCTGATCCCCTGTTAGGTTTCTCCTGTTAGACCTATGAGTGCAAACATATGGTATCTGTCCTTCTCTGCCTGAGTTATTTCGCTTAGCATGACACCGTCAAGGTCCATCCACTTTCCTACAAATGGCCAGATTTCATTCTTTCTCATTGCCATGTAGTATTCCATTGTATATATATACCACATCTTATTGATCCATTAATCAGTTGGTGGACATTTAGAGGAGAGAGAGAATCTTAACGAGCCCAGCACAGAGCCCGACATGGGGCTCAATCTCACGACCATGAGATCATGACTTGTTCTGAGGTGAGTTGGTCACTTAAGCAACTAGGCACTCAGTAGGCACCCTTGTTATTATAGTTTTGATTGCATGGTTTATGTTTCATGTATTGCCTAAATGATCTTGAGATCTATGTCATTGTAATTACTTAAATTTTTCTATTTTGAAAAATAAGCTGGGCCATTGTTTTGATAATCTAGTCATTTAAAATATAACCAAAAGTAATAAAGTATTGAAAAATTTTTTAGAAAGCTGTTTAACAGAAAATTTTTACTACTCTCACAGCTCTTGTAATCATTGCAGATTGGTGTGTGCAGACGAGCAGAACATCAGCTTAAATGATAAATGCAGAACGGGCTGCTCTATCTCATGTTTTTTGAGTTTGCCCTATCTGTACTGCGTACTCTGTTTCACGCGTTTCAGTTTTCACTGCCTCATTCTCCCACCACTTCTCTCTGTTCAGTCTATTGCAGAATCCCAATTTTATACAAGAAAGACTTTGGTCTGCTCTTGATGCAAACAAAGCTTGGACATCAGTCCAGTCTTTTTTCATTAGTTCAGAATGATACTTCTGGTACTAAATCAAATAATACTTGATTTACCTTCATAAAAGTGGAAAAGTCTTAATATACTACGTATAATGTGAGGTATTGAAGATTGAATATTTTGTGAAAATTTCTTAGTTGCAAATTACAATTGCAACTGTCTTTATAACTGCCAGAAGATTTAACACAAGTATCGCTGTGGATGTGAGGCCTTTGTTCTCCTTTGACCTTTGGACAGTCCTTTTTAGTGATAGACATGCTTATGGACACATTGAAGGCAAACACCAGCATTTTAGAAGACCACATGACACCAAACTAGACTATGAACACAAACATAAATCCTGGCACTGAAATTGCATTGATTTGCTCAATAATAAGTGGCGCCCACACATACTTGTGTTAGTAGTTTTTAGAGTATCTCGAAATGCACATTTTAAATTCTCAGACAATATTCTCCTAGGGATTCTCCTAGAACATATTAAAGGCTCTCAAGCCTTCCTGGACTTCAGATGGAACTCTGCTTTGGAAGTTGTGATAGAGCCATTAATCCACCGAGATGTTATCATTTGACAGTATCATAGCAACTTGTAGAGATATGGGTGTCATTTGAGCATTGTAGGTATGCCAGAGCATCTCTGTATTCCAGATTTTTCCTACTTTTTAATCTGAGTCATTCTAAAAAAAATGTTAAAGTAGAACTAAACTTCCTTTTGCAAAAAGTGCTTTACTGACTTTTTCCCTTCTAGTTCAGGAGGGTTTCAGTGTTTCCTAGGTGTCTGTGGCAGTTTTGAGGAGAATTACCTCATATATGTCCCAGTATTTTGAAGAAAAAGAAAAGGGAGGGGAAGAAGGCCTTGACCTTCTCTTTTTAAATTCCTCTTTGCCTTGACCCTTCTCTGCCTGTAGCACTGCGGATCCCACTAGTCTGCCACATGTGCAAGGAATTTCCCAATGTGCCAGGCCAGGTGACTAATCTTCCTGCCTGAACTTCTATCAGAACGTAGGAAGGGAGCCTATCTCCCTTTTCACACTATATTTTATTAGAGGTAGGGAATGCCTAAGCATAAATGCTTTATTCTCTTGAGTTTTCTTAAGAGGTAGAGTGAAAGTAACTTTAAGTTTTTATTTGCACCCCTTTCTTTTTCCATGCTTTCTTTTCCTAGGACTCAT
Organism: Suricata suricatta; assembly: GCF_006229205.1. Lineage (NCBI taxonomy): Eukaryota > Metazoa > Chordata > Mammalia > Carnivora > Herpestidae > Suricata > Suricata suricatta. The sequence goes on along the minus strand of NC_043704.1, from coordinate 104,606,093 downwards.
AAATAAGACCCAAGATAGAGGAGGGAATGGGGCAGGAGGCTAGATCAAAGCGAAATCTGAGTGACGAATACATAAGGTGAACTTTGAAATCACAAATATGACAGCTGAAACATTGTTACAGGGTTCAGCTTGTCTAGTTTAACTCTTCCCTGAGGAATGACTTCTTTTCCAAGCCACCTCTTGGTCCAACACTAGATTTCTGATATATCCACTACAAGGTTGACCAGGCATCCCTGCAACATGTGACTCTAACTTAATTTAAGTTTAATATGGGCTGTTTCAGCTATATTTACAATGTATGTTGGTGAATAGAATATTGAGTGGACAGAACACGTTTGATGCTATGTTTCTAATCAGGATAGTGTTCTACTGCACTTAATCATTAAAAATATATTCCTTCTCAATTTTTTCCCCATACAGTTAATTTTTTTGTTGTTGTATAATCATCATTAACAATTTTAAATTTTGAAACGAATTTTATAATAAAATGGATATAGTAGTAAGGCCCACTACTAGCATGCATATATGTACTGCTTGAGACTACTTTTCACGAGACCGGGATCTTTTGCCCATTCAGGATAGAATAAAGTCAATGGGTTCCTGGTTGAATTATCTGGTCAAATAACCTTATCAGAATATCATGTTAAAGGTACTTTTTAAACTTTTAATCTATGATTTTCATATATTTAAGTTTATAGTTTCAAGATGCTACACTCATAGCAAGAACTTCAATACTTGCTAAGCAACCATATGGGAAGATTTGCTTGGATTTGGGAGTGATCTACAATGACATTATTGTTTTCATAAATAATAATTTCTTTCCTCTTGTTTGGAAAGAAAAACAACAGTAAGTTTGTCTAAATCGAGGCATCTCTTGATATAGTCATTCAAGAGCACAAGGGGTATTGCTGACTCAAGAAATACAACCTGTTTACTGTAGGAATGGGAGGTTAGTTTTATTTTGATCAGTGAGAACAGAAAGGACATCAAGGCCAGAAATCTGAAATACTTTAGGACTAATAATCCAAACAGAAATCTTCTCCTATGACTAGTAATTTACTAGGGAGTATAGGTATTATCTTATCTTGAATATTTGTTCTGTGTAATATATAAGATAATTTGACTTTGCCTGATTTTATTTTTTATCCACATACTATGAAAAAGAGACTCATTTATTAATTCAACAAGTTGTATATTAAGAGTCTCCTATGTTCTGGGCACTGCTTTGGGTGCTAGGGATACAGAAATAATTACAAACCTTCTTGGCCTCAGGATTTCACTGTTAATTCAGAGCAGTAATTCCCAACTTGGCTGTCAAATTACCTGAGAAATCTTTAAAATCATAAACTCATAAGTCAGAAACCTGAAGCCTTATGTGAAAAATAAAAGTAAGAATTATGTAGCTTAGTACCTTGCTTCAGGAGTAGAGGACTTTGAGTTCATATAATCATCTTTCTGTTTCCTGTCTTTGCAGCCCAGAGAGCATTCTCCTTACCCTGATACTTCCTGTCACACAGATCTGAGCCTCTGAAATAAGAATAAAGGCAAATTAAAGAGTTATGAACTAACTTAAATTAGTGAATTATCATTTCAAAAGGCAATAATAGGTAAGGGTGCCTTAAAATCCACAGTCCAAATGAATGGGATATGACAGATCATTTATTAATACTTTAGAACACTGATTCCTAACCTTTTTTTGGACACACAGATCACTTTGGGAATCTGATAAAAGCTGTAGATTCTCTGCCCAGAAAAATATAAGTGCACATTATTTCAGGAAGTTCATAGACTCTGATGCTCATGCATGATACTCATATTAAATGCCTTTATTATCTCCTGAGTTTTTGGTATATTTATTATAGCATATTTTGCATAGATTAAATTTCATTGGAATAGTCCAATTTAAAAATATAAGTACTTCTCATGCAATCCAGAAACAATAGAAAAAGGAAAAAAAGTCTCTTCCAATGCTGTCCTTTTGATTTAGGACTATTACTGTTTTGGTATATTTCTTTCTAGTCTTTTTTAAACAGTATATATTTTTACTGTTGTATTCAAGAGATATTCTGACTATAAAAATTTCAAGGACATTGTAGAAAGTTTATTTTTTTAGTAGTTATTCTAGAGATTACAATATGCATCTTTTAAAGATAATAACACGTGTTAAAGGTTTATTGTGATACTTGCAAAAGAGCATGGCAACCTACAGATTTTTCAAAAAGGTAAGTGTAAACTTAGTAGTTACAAGAGAATTCACACAGGTCTTAAAATTGCTTACTTAAAAAATTAAGCTATACATTCCTAATATGTGTACATTTCAACATGTAGATTTTATTTTATAACAAGAAAGAAGGGGCTCCTGGGTGGCTCCGTCAGTTCAGCGTCTGACTTCGGCTCGGGTCATGATCTCACAGTCCGTGGATTTGAGCCCCATATCGGGCTCTGTGCTGACAGCTCAGAGCCTGGAGCCTGCTTCAGATTCTGTGTCTCCCTCTCTCTCTGTCCCTTCCCCTCTCATGCTGTGTTTCTCTCTGTCTCAATAATAAATAAACATAAAAAAAAGTTTTATAAAAAAAAAAAAACAAGAAAGAAAAAAGCTCACCCAGAGGGTAATCATATACAAGAGAATTTAGGACACTGTTTGCTAAACCACTGGTTGACCGCCTTTTAGAGACGTATGTCATGAGTTTACAGTATGCATCTTTAATTTATTATAATCTATTTCAAGTTAATATTGATTTAATTCCAATAAAAGATACCACTTTACCTCTATTTTTCCAGTTTATTTCCATCTATACCAGTTTACCTCCATTTTCCTCTCCTTTGTACTATCACTGTCATACATACTATTGCATCTATATACATTATAAACTTTTTAAAAAACATAATTTATTATCAAATTGGTTTCTATACAACACCTAGTGCTCATCCCAACAAGTACACATTATAAACTTAATGATACAGTGTTGGAATCTTTGCTTTCAGTAAGTACATGTTTTGTAAAGAAGTTTAGAGAAGACAATTTTAAAATATTTCTTATATTTACATATTTACTGTTTCCACTGCTCTTCATTTTTTCCCTGTGGTTCTGAGTTACCATCAATTTCCTTTTAGCCAGAAGGACTACTTCAGTATTTCTTGTTAGGGCAGGTCCATGAGCAATGAGTTACCTCAGTTTTTGTTTATCTGTGATGTTTTTATTTTGTCTTTATTTTTGTTGGATATAGAATTGTTGATTTACAGATGTGTTTTTCCACTAGCATTTTAAATATGCCATTCCCATTACCTTCTGGCTTGCATTATTTCTGATGAAAGTCAGCTGTTAATCATACTTTTTCCTTAATGTGTCATGGAATTTTTTTTGCTACTTTCAAGATTCTCTCTTTAGGAGAGACTATGATGCATATGCGTGTGGCTCTCTGTGCATTTGCCCACTTGGAATTTATTGACCATTGTTGAAATGTTAAAGTTTTCCACCATATTTGGCATTTTTATGGCATTATTTCTTCTCATACTTTTTTTCGGCCCTTTCTTCTCTTGTTTCTTCCACTAGGACTTCAAGCACATTCATGTTAGGGTGTTTGGTATTGCCCCACAGATCACAAAAGCTCAGTCATATTCCTCCAGAACATTTTCCTTTTCCTTTTTTTTTTTTTTTTTTTTTGGTGTGGATACTTTTTACTGATATGTCTTTATATTTACTGATTCTTTTCTTTTGCCATCTCAGATCTGTTAACAATTCCATCTGTGAGGTGTTTTTGTTTTTGTTTTCTCATTTTAGTTACTATACTTGTCAACTGTAGAATTTCCATTTGACTCTTTATAGTTTGAAAGTTCTATGTTGAGATTCCCTATTTATTTAGTCCTTCTTAATATATTTTCCTTTAATTCTTTGAACATATTTATTTAGTTAGTTAGTTTTTAAAAAAAATTTTCAGTGTTCATTTACTTTTGAGAGAGAGAGAGAGAGAGAGAGAGAGAGGGAGAGAGAGTGTCAGTAGGGAAGGAGCAAAGAGAGAGGGAAGACACAGAATCTGAAGGGAAGACACAGAATCTGAGCTGTCAGCAGCACAGAGTCTGATGCAGGGCTCGAACTCACAAACTGAGGTCATGACCTGAACCAAAGTCAGATGATTAAGTGCCTGAGCCACCGAGGCACCCCTTAACACATTTATAATACCTTCGTTGAAGTCTTTGTTAAATCAAACTCCTGTGCCAGTTTCGAGTTATTTTCTATTAGCTACTTTTTTTTTTGAGTGTAGGTTCACACTTTCATGCTTTTAAAAAAAAATATCTAGTAAATTTTGAGGGCTTGTGGATATTGTATTCTTGTGACTCTGGATTCTGTTCTTGTTTTGTTTTGTTTTGTTTTGTTTTCCTTCTGTTTGGGTTTTGGTTCAGTAAGTAGGCAGTTGTCTTTCCAGGATTCAGTCTGTAAAATTTGTTGGCTCTTTAGTGTTCAACTGCTGATGTGTCAGCCCAGTTTTTGTGTATTTATTGGTGTTGTTCACTTGTTTTTTATCATGACCCCATAGGGGTCTCTCTTGTGCCTGTAGAGTTTAGTGGTCAGTGAGTGATACCTTAGGGCGTAAGCCTTCCAGGACAGGATGTGTGTAGATGAGGAATACATTCCAAGGTAGAGCAAACTTACTAGTCTCAGGCTTTCAGTGTTTACAGTGTTCTCTGAGATTTTCTGCATATGTGCATAATTTAGTAGACAGTGAGGAGCATGTGGACAATATATAACCTCAGCCTCCTGTGGCTCTCTCACTTCCAAAATCTAGTTGTTTTCCTACCGCCCTGAGCCAAGCCCACCGTCTCTTGTGCTAAAGCTGTGGGTTTTTGCCATTCAAGGCAGTGGGGAATATAATGTCCCCAGGCACGGTCAAAGCATGCAGTTCTTAGTTGATGAAGTAGCAGTATACCTCAGTAGATATTTCTCAGGTTGTTCTCTGTAATTGATTATTATCCCGGTGCTCTAAAATAATTGGGTTTTGTCTTTTTGTCTAGATTTACACCTGTCTCCTCTTGCATCCATTATTGGAAATAAGAATATATTGTTGTAACATTTTAGGATGATTTCTTCACATCTTTGTTGTGTGCATCCATATTATACTACATATTTTACATAAATCAAATCTAAAATATGATCTAAATTTGTATCCTGCATTTTCACTTAGTAGTGTAGTTGGAATAATTTTCAATGTCATTAAGATTTTTTGTAAATATCTTTAATAGCTATATTATATTTCAATATATAAGTATAATGAAATAAATCCAGTTATATTTCCACTGTTGAAACTTTACTTGTATATTGCTTTCAATTATTTTTCAATAATTCAGTGTTATAGGTAACACTGGGATGAACATCTTTGTACATAGATCTTTGTATCTGAAATAATGAATTTAGGGTAGATTCTTGAAAATCCTGTGTCAAAAGGTATGAATATTTTTGATATTCTTATTATATAATACTCTGTCATTTTCTGCTTGGTAGGCAATTTTTCATACTTAACTTTTTAACATCGTTTTTAAAAGATATACTACATTTTACTCTCTACATCTCTCTCTGCCCCTCCCCTGTTCACACTTTGTCTCTCTCTCTGTCTCTCAAAAATAAATAAATGTAAAAAAAATTTTTTAATTAAAAAAAAAAAAAAAAGAACTCCTGAAACACGAGATCATGACCTGAGCTGAAGTTGGATGCTTAACCGACTGAGCCACCCAGGTGCCCTAATGCTTTTTAATTATTTTAAAACAACCATGGTTTTGAGCTTTTCTTAAGGAGAGATCATTAATTATGATGAATTGTGAAGTAGTTTTATGATGACTAATGTCAACTAAAAAATCAGTATTTGATCATCTACATTATTTTTATATATTATTTAAGCAAATTCTTGATCACAGGTCTCTTGAGGCAAAAGACTATTTAGTACATTTATCCATTATA
>NC_043704.1:104552188-104600043 GCF_006229205.1 Suricata suricatta | reverse complement strand
CACCTTTCTCACATTTTTAATAAAGAAAATAACTGTTGAATAACTTTTTGCAAACCTTGAAGCTGTTTAGAGAAAATTTTTGATAAAGCTCTAAGATGAATTTGCTATTGAGAATGGACGTGTTGTTGGTTTAATTCTTTTCATTTCTTTTTGACTCTTGGTTTAAACCAACTTGATGCTAAGTTCTAGAGGCAAGATAAATCTACTTTTGAGCTACTTGTAATATTTCTAGCTTAGACCTTGATCCTAAGAGATAGAATTATAGTAACTGTTAAAATGAAATGTAGCCAGAAATATGATAAGCTGTTGATATGTGTCTCTGTCATAGTGAGATTGCATTTACTTTAAAGGAAACAGCACAGTACCTATACCGTGAATGTGTTTAATATTTTAAAAGTTACTCATCTGGAAAAGCTTGATTAAAATGAGCTTTTTATGGCTTTCATGACCTTTCAGATGATTAATGATAACACCTGAAAGACTAAAGAAAATTTAGTTTTAACTTTGCACAATTGTTCCTGGCAATTAAAAATGGTTAGATTTATCTTCTTTTCCCCCCATAAAAGGTTGTTAATAAAGAAATGGATCCCAAGCTGAGAGGCAGTATCATGTTGGTAAGAAAAAAAATTTTGTAATCTGGGTTAAAGTTCAAGATCTCCCACCTTACCATCTTTGTGACTTGGGTATTAATTATTCTCCATCTAAAAAATAGCATTAAAAGTGCCTACCTTGTCTGGATGGTTATGAGAATTTGGTTAAATAAGATATATGTAAAGTACCTAACACAGGGTCTGGAATGTTAAAAGCTTACAATAAATAATAGCTATTATATTTTTTCAAAAAAATATGTTTTTTTCAGGTAGCTTATGCTTTCTCAGGAATGTCTGTCATCTTGACTGGGAAGACTATGGCACATGGAAGTGTCACTTATATATCTGGAGCACATATGATCACTTTATAAAGTGCCATTCCGGGGGCATGTGTGTGGTTCAGTCAGTTAAGCATCAGACTCTTGGTTTCAGCTCAGGTCATGATCTCACAGTTCTTGAGTTCAAGCCCCATCTTGGGCTCCTCGCTGACAGCTTGGAGCCTGCTTGGAATTCTCTATGTCTCTCTCTCTGCCTCTCCCCTGCTCGCTCTCTCAGTCTCTCTTTAAAAAGTAATAAATAAATAAATAAACTTAAAAATAAAAGAATTGCCATTTTATTATCAAATGGGTTTGTTAAAAATGTATTATATGCAGATTTCATGTTTCACTATTACTATTTATTATAATTTCCCTAACACTGTTATCATTCTCTCACACATTCAGTGACTTGAATTAGGTAAATACTTCCTGATCGATAGAATTCAAGGAAATTAATACTTCCAAATTAGTTTGTATACATTTATGAGGATTTTTAAATTTACAAGGAAGTGTGTTTCAAGTATGTACTTAGCACTGAGTATATTCCAGGCACTATCCTAAGTGCTAATGATACAGGATGTTATTTTTTTCAAGAAGTTGATAGATAGCCTTCAAAGAAGGAAAGCTAGACAAAAAAGTCAGTAATTATACTGAAAATTTGCTGATACGTGTGTTTCTAGGCTTACAGGAGCATAGAGCGTAGAGTTGTAACCATCATGAAAGGGGTTAGGAAAAAAATAAGCTGAAACTGATGAGGTTTCAGCTGATGAAGAGATGATGCCTCTTTAGCTGAGCTTTGAAAGAACAGATTAGCCCAGAAAAGGATATAGATGTTGTCCAGAGAAAGGGAATTTACAGATTTATCTGTATATATAATACATTTTTATTTGCATTCATTAGAATGTAACTTTACCTCACGAGGTTGTATCAGTATTAAAAGAAATCATAGGCTTTCTCTTCCAGTGAAGGTGAAGTAACATGGATCAGATTTACCTCCCACCTGAAACCCCTAAAAAACTGAACAAATTATTTGAGAAAACAATTGTCATTAGACATGAAGGAGAGAGATTTTAAGAGGTGGGGAAAATATGAGGTGAACCCTTCCATTGCTTCAGCTTAAGGCCTAGAAAGGGTCACACCACAGGGAGGAAAGACTCAGGCAGAGCCTGGTAGTCTAGTACTGAGAGGATGGAGCTGTGATACCAGGGATGCCAAAGCCCCAGAAATGACAGGGTAGCTTAGCAGAGAGGAGCGGGCTCCAGAGTATCTGCAGAGGGTTTCCTTCCAGTATTCTTTAGTACGTGCATGTGAGGAAGCCATCCAAGGCTTGGAAAAGAACGATTTGAAATGATTAGAGGAAATTGCCCACCACTACACAAAGTGGGGAATAGTGTCTCTTCCGAAAAACCAGTGTGGAGAACTTCATAATTAAAGGTGCTCCTGATCAAGTATGAAAAATGTCTTAATTATGGGGAAGAATTAATGACAGCTAAAAATAATGACAGTAAAATAAATACTAATTGTTATCATGTAAGAGACAAAAAATGCTCATTATGTATGAGGAACAGGGATAGGTATGAATGCAGATTTCTCATGAGAGACAATGCACAGTACAAGACAGTAAAGGAACAATTTTTAAAAAATGGTAGAAAAATTTTATAAACCTAGAATTCTTCCTAGTAGAGTATCTTTCACATGTGAAGGCCAAGATGAAGATTATTTTTTAAAGACACACAAAACTGGAAAGAATTTATTATCAAAAATCCTATACTACAAGAAATGGCAAAGGAAATATTTTCAGATACTGGGTTGACAGAAAAGAGAGTACTGGAAATGGTGATTACATGAATAAATTTAACTTTTTAAAAGATATGTTTTAGGGGTTCCTGGGTGGCTCAATCAGTTGAGTGTCTGACTTTGGTTTGGGTCATGGTCTCACCATTTAAGGGTTCAAGCCCCGCGCCGGGCTCTGTGCTGACAGCTTTCTCAGAGCCTAGACCCTGCTTTGGATTCTGTGTCTCCTCCTCTCTCTGCCCCTTCCCCATTCGTGCTCAGTCTCTCTCTGTCTCTCAAAAATAAATAAAATAAAGATAAGTTTTAAAGCATAAACAGCATGGTGCATTATGGAGTTTATGACAATATATGACAGCAATGACACTAATTAATAATACAGAGGCTAGAAGGGGAAAAATGAGAGTGTCTTATTATAAGGCTTTTATAGTATATATGAAGTAATATAATGAAGATAGAGGGTGATAAATTAAAGATGTGTATTGTAAACTCTAAAGTAGCAACCAAAATAATACAAAAAGTTATAGCTGATAAGCCAATAAATAATATGAAATAGAATTATAAAAATGCTCTAAGAGAAGGCATAAAAAGAAGAACAAAGAAGCAAAGGACAGATGAGACCAACAGGACACAAATAGCATGTGGTAGATTAATAATTACATTAAGTGTAAATTGGTCTAAACATGCCAGTTAAAAGGCAGAGTTTTTCAGATTGCACAAAAAAGCAAGATCCAACTATATGCTGCCTATTAAATACACGCACACATTTCAGGTATAAAGCCAAGAGGCAAAAATGATAGAAAACAATATACCAGACTAAAACATAGTATTGTTAAGTAAGATGTACTGTTAAGTAAGATGTCCTTTCTTCCAAATTGACATGTAGATTCAATGCAATCTGATACAAAATCCTAGGAGGCTTTTTTTAGAGGTATGGGGGGGGTACAAATTGATAAGCTCATTCTAAAATGGGGGATGCAAAAGAGCTAGAAGAGCCAAAACTACTTTGAAAATGAAGAAAAACATTGGAGAATTTATTCTACCTGATTTCAAGAACTAATGTAAAACTATAGTAATACCACAGGGTGGTGTTGGTATTAAGACTGACAGATCAGTGGGACAGAATAGAGAGTCTAAAAGTAGAGAGAAATATACATATATATATGTATATGTATATATATATCCAATTGATTTTTAACAGAGGTACAAAGATGATTGCATGGAAAATGACAGTCTTTTCCACAAATGGTGCTGAAACAATTGCACAATGATAGATCAAAAAAAATGTTTTAAGGTTTTTCAGTGTTGCACTATATAGAAAATAAGTTAACTGTAAAACTTCTAGGTATAAGATTTCATAGATATAACGCCACAAAAACATGATTCATAAAAGAAGAAATTAATGAGTGGGACTTCATGAAAATTAAGAACTTCTGCTTCTTTGAAAGATACTCTTAAGATGAAAAAATAAGCCACTCAATAAAGGTGGGGGCTTTGTTCAGAAAATAAACATAAATATGTTATGTAGTGTGTGTGTGCGCACGCATGTATGTATAAATGATATGTAAGGCTCATATATGAAAAATTACTTTTATTTAAGAACTCTGAAAATTCAATAATAAGAAAATAATCCAATGGAACATTGGCAAAAAAGTCAAACACCCATTTTTCCAAGGAAAAAAAGGATAATGAATACATGAAAAGATGTTCAACACCATTAATCACTATGGAAACATAGATGAAAACCACAATGAGCTTAAAACCACTATTAGAATTTTGAAATTAAAAAAGCTGACTGTACTAGGTCATGTCTGGGATGTAGAGCAGCTAGAACTCTGGTTGTGGGAATATAAAATCGCTTTGGAAACAGTTTGGTAATTTTTTTCTTTTAATTTTTTTTAATGTTTATTTATTTTTGAGACAGAGACAGAACACAAGCCAGGGTGGGGGTAGGAGGCAGAGAGAGATGGAACACAGAAACTGAAGCAGGCTCTAGGCTCTGAGCTGTCAGCATAGAGTCTGACGTGGGGCTTGAACCCATGGACCACAATATCATGACCTGAGCCGATGTCAGACACTCACCGACTGAGCCACCCAGGCACCCCGCAGTTTGGTAATTTCTTAAAGAGTTAAACATCTATTTACCATCTTTCCAGAATTCTCTCTCTGTATATTTTTTGTATAAAAAGAGCATATGATTATTTAAAATTGAGAGAGATATCTGAAAACTGTATAATCTAGCCTTAATTTTGATTTTGGGTAACATTGCTAGTTTATTTTCTGAGTTTGAGTTTTCTCTTAGTTCAGCCAGTCTTTCTTTCAGACTTTTTGCTCACCTGATCTTACATATATGTAATTTGTGTGTGTATGCGTGCACATGCATATATGTATAAACAATAGCTGGAATGGCTCTTGTTTCATCAGCCCCCAGAATTTCCACAGTGGTGGCCAGGGGTTCCGGGAGCTGAATATGAATGGAAATGTGAAGGGTGAACAAAGAATTTAAATAGTATAAGTGTATAAACTGGTGTACATAAGGATAGGCTAGCTTCTTTGCTTCTTGTTTATATATATATAATCATGGCTTAAAGGATTGCACTGGTTTTGAATGTTAGCTTTGGTACTGTTTTGAGATTCTAGACATGGTGTCTTTAAGGAACTCAGGAGATTAGACTAAATAAGAGTAAATCCAGAGTCAAGGGAAAAAGTCTAGACATTGAAGATAGTCACCTCCACAGCCATCAAGTGACTGACTCATCTTTTAGTTTCAGGAACATTTGTTTCATCTTAAGAAGGTAGTCTTTTATAAAACTAGGAGTTTTACCTAAATGGAGTTAAGTAAAATACTTGGCTATCAAGGGGAGGAAAGGGAGCAGAGTATTCCTGGAGGATTCATAGCAACAGAAAGACTACCAATCTCTTCACCACCAAAAGACACCCTCCCCCCCCCTTTTAAGTGTTTTTGTTTATTTTTGAAAGAGAGAGCATGGGGTGGGGGGTGGAACAAGGATTTGAAGCAGGCTCCACACTGACAGCAGTGGGCCCATGTGGGACTTGAACTGATGTGCTGTGCGCCGGAGTTGGACACTCAACCAACTGAGCCATCTAGGCACCCCAAAAGACCACTACTAATTTAGAAATTTTAAGCTTTATATAAGAATTTCTAGCAGAAGTACAGTTTTCTTTAAGTAAGTTAAAATTATGGTACAACACCTACTAATTTATTTTTTTGGATATACCAAATAATTATATAACATAATAAGGTTTTAATTTTAATACACCTTTAGAAATTTTTAGTATAAGTTCATACTGTTCTTACTGTTCTGTTAATGTTAGTCTTAAAAATTTTTGAGGGAATAACAGTTATATTCTCTACGATTCAATTTTGATAATATTTATTTATCTAATTATGCACTACTAAATTTGATGTGAGGAATATTATTTTTAATGGAATACAATTTTTTATCCAAAAGTTTGCTTCACACAATGTAATTGTGACTTTATGTTCTTTTTTTTAAATTTTTTTAATGTTTTTTTTTATTTTTGATAAGAGAGAGACAGAGCTTGAGAGGGGGAGGGGCAGAGAGAGAAGGAGACACAGAACTGGAAGCAGGCTCCAGGCTCTGAGCTAGCGGTCAGCACAGAGCCCGACGCGGGGCTCGAACCCACGAACATGAGATCTGACCTGAGACGAAGTCGGAGGCTTAACTGACTGAGCCACCCAGGTGCCCCTTATGTTCTTAATTATGCCCTCATTTGTACAATTCTTCTTTTGCAAAATTGCTATATCACATGCATTTCTATTTGGGGCTATAGTATTTCTTATTATTAATATCTCATTCTGAATAAAATCAGTACCATTTACCAATTTTACATGGAATTCATACTAATCCTTGAAGTCTCATATCCTCTAAAATAACTAAAGCATTAGAAATTTTGGAACCTAAGCCCTTAAAGGTGTTTCATTCTAAGCCAGTTAGTATGATGGTACCTAATATTTAATATTTATGAGTAAAAATACAAAATACAAATTTCAAAAGTCTGGTGAATCCAACAATGTATTTCTCCCCATAGTAGAAGTTGATCCCTGTATTTCACAAATAAAATTTATACGTTACATTTGATTAGTCAGTGTATTTAGAATGTCCTCATATTCCATCTGCAGGGACAAGTGTATTATTTTGGACAGATTTTTCTTCTGAACAGAATTAAAAACTCATCCTTATGCTTTTACATCTATGGAATTAATTGCTTTGACTTCATGACTGTCCTAGTGATTTAGTTAGAAGGAGCCTGAAATTTGGAATCAGAAGGTCTTAATTTCAATCTGTCATTTACTATTAGAAGCAAGTTACTAAACTGGTTTTCTTTATCTTTAAGTATGAATCCTGTATTATAGATGTTAGAGGAATTAATGAAAATATAAATGTGTCTTAACAGGTGTTTTTATCAGAAACATCAATCATCTTTCTTTAGGAATGGTAATCACCATACTTTCAAGACAGAGGTTAGAAATGGAGGAGGGAGGCCATGAAGGGGGATTTTGTAGGGTAGGAGACTTTAACAATATTAATTTTTTTCTTGGATGTGGTATTTATCTTTCTGCATATTTTCTGTCTTAAATATTTCTTAATTGTTAAAAATGATCTTTCCTTGTGAAATACATGAAACTTTCCCATGAAATATCTTAACCATAAAGTGTCTAACATTTTTCTATCAAAGGACACTGCTTCCTAGGACACTCTGAAATGTATGTTTCATAATTCTTAGCTAGCTTGGGAACTGCTAGTCAGAAAATCCTTTCCTTCATGCCATTCTAGTTATGTTATATTGCACGGTGTCACATTACTACTATGTGTGTTAAGTAGATGGCAGAGGTCACTAACGGCCATCATCATTAATTCTCAAATGATGGTATCATATATACATGAGGCTATTTATAGGCACTTGCTGACATCTTTATAAATATATGGTGAAGTATAGTCTTAAGTGTTAAAAAGTTTTTAGGGAGCACCTAAGTGGTTCGTTTGGTTCAGCATCTGACTCTTGATTCATCTCAGGTCATGATCTTGCGGTTTGTGGATTCACGCATTGTGCTCCATGCTGACAGCACAGAGCCTGCTTGTGATTCTCTCTCCGCCCCTCCCCTGCTCATCCTCTCTCTCTTCCTCTCTCAAAATAAATAAATCAACTTAAAAAAAAAGGTTTTAACAAGTCCTTCATGAAAATCCATACATAACCTTGCTACAATCCATGTTATCTTAGATACCATCAGCATATTAATCTGAAAATCTCAAAATAAGGTCACTGATAGGAAAGTAAGTTTAGTTTCAACATTATCAACTGTAATGAATCAAAGTCCATTGAGAAAACCACTTGAGGACATTTAGTAGGAATCCAAAGCTTATAAATCACATCGTGCCCCAGCATCATCACAGTTGCCCCAATAGGAAAGCAGAAAAAATTTGGCTTTTGGATATGACTTGCCTGAAATATTGGAATTCAAGTTACTACTTAAATTCCAGTAGGTCACTTTGCATGTTTCCATATGCAAAAAACACAGGACTTGATAATACGTTGTTAAATATATTAACAATGTGGGTTTTGCCTCATTAGTCAATTGCAGTTATTTAGGTTATTGCTGGTTGGTGTTGATTTAGGGTATTGCTGATTGATCTTTCGTAGTAAACAAAACCTAGTAAAAAAAAGAAAATGAAAGAAATTCATTCTTGCATCATATTAATGAAAACTGTGATTCAGTTATTGCTATGAGAGAATAGATTGGTAGAGCTGCTGTGATGGAGTTTTATTAAGATGTTGGATGGATATTAATATCTGTTATGATAAAGTCTTCTAAATTTTCTGATATTTGCATAGTAATACATTAATTTAAAGCTCCATATATTAAAACTGACTGGCAAATGTCTTTTATGGTTGATTTTTAGCCACCAGCCGAACAAGCCAAAGCCAGACTACAGCTGGTTCTGGAAGCAGCTGGTAAGTGCTCATGGTTAACTTTATTTAAATGAAGACGTACTAAATAAATGCTGACATGCTTACAGGTGGGTCAAAGAGAAAAGCGCCTATTTTCATATGTCCTCACAAACTTATGAAATCTAAGCTATATGTTATTTTATGTGATGTCTCCACTGCTACAGTGTAATGCTAAAAGGTCATTCTTTATCTTTTTACTTATAAAATTGACTTCAATTTTAGTTTCAATTTTGATACAGTTCAATTTATTTATTTTTGTCTTCTGTGGACTGTGCTTTTGATGGCATGTTTAAGAATTCTTTCCCTAACCCCATATCACAAAACATCCTCCTGTGTTTTCTTCTGAAAGTTTTATACTTTTACATTTAAGACTGTGATCTGTTTTGATTTAACTTTTGTATAAAGTGGGAGTTTTAGATCAAGGTTTTCATTATTGTAAAGGAAACAAGGTAAGTATAATTTAGTAATTTCTCCTATTCCATTGGACTAACTCATTGAATTGTTCTGGACACCATCTAATCTTAAAATACTGTATGTTTTATTTTTCAATGATACAGTAATGCTGTAGCTTTGATTTTATATATAATTCTCAGATTCATATAGACATTAAGTATTTACCTTTTTAAAAAAGGTAAAAGATTAATGTTATCTTTTCTAAGTACTGATATTACTTTGAATCTTAATGTGCTCAAAATATATGTAACATATTTAAATAAGTTGTCAAGATTAAGCATGAGGTAAGGCTAGAATAATATCACCAAAGTAGTACATATTTCTTAAAATTACTTACTTTTTAAAGATCTGTAAAGAGTTTATAATTTCCAATTGGAATATGGGAATTCTATTTTAACAATAAAAGTAATTTCAGATTACCAAATGATAGTAGTTGTATTTTTAGTATTCATTGATTGAGAAAATACATATGTGCATATTGATTCAGGGATTTCTTACATTAGTTTCTACCCAGAGTGTCTACAGCCTAACGATTGGGGAACACCGGTGTGCATGTTATACTTGCTTCATGAATCACTACTAGAACTAACATAATAAAGGGATAAAAACTGACAAATATTTTGACCATGAGTCTCTATACCTCTCCATATTACTGTACTTTAAAAGTCATTTAAGGATGCCTGGGTGGCTCAGTCGGTTAAATGTCCCAACTTCAGTCCAGGTCGTGATCTCACAATTCATGGGTTTGAGCCCCGCGTCAGGCTCTGTGCTGACAGCTCCAAGCCGGGAGCCTGGTTTGGATTCTCTCTATATACCCCTCCCCTGCTCAGCTCTGTCTTTCAAAAAATATACAAACATTAAAAAAAATTTTAAGGGGCGCCTGGGTGGCTCAGTCAGTTAAACGTCCAGCTTTGGCTCAGGTCATGATCTCATAGTTCGTGGGTTCGAGCCCTGCATCGGGCTGTGTGCTGACAGCTAGCTCAGAGCCTAGAGCCTGCTTCAGATTCTGTATCTCCCTTTCTCTCTCCGCCCCTCCCCTGCTCGTGCTGTCTCTCTGTGTCTCTCAAAAATAAATAAAAAACATAAAAAGTTTTAAAAAATTTATACCAAACATGAATTTGAAGTCACAGATTTTATTGTATTTGTTATGACCATATTTTTATACATTAAGTTATATATTTGTACTTTGTTATGCTAAATATTCAGATTTAGATAGAATCTTTTTTCACGTTTGTTACTAAATTGCAACTGAAACCATCCTTTGTGTCTCTTGTTTATCTTTTAATTCAGGGATGATGTGAAGTTAAGGTTATATATATCTAAGACTGCTCTTTTTTTGTCATTTTCAAATGACAGTAGGACAAAGAAGATTGCAGAATTGTATAAGTTTGTAATACTGACTTTATCTTTACAGTGTAACCTCAGCTAATGGCTTACCCTATGATAATGAGTCATTCTTATTAACCCTTGGCACCATGCTTTCTTCCTTTTCTTTTTAAAAAAATGCTTTCACCATTCTTTCATTTATTAACATACAAAACTTCGAAAATTTTACCTTTGATCATTCACCTAAAATGAATGATCTTATTTTGGAACATTTTCATTTATCCCTTTACTGTCTTTCCCACTGCCATCTCCTTAATCTAGATGCCAAACATTTCAGCCAGAGGTAATCCCTACCTTCTTAATGGTCTCTTGCATCAGTTCTATTCTCCAGAGATGGTAGTAAGTAGTGGAAGAGTTCTAAGCCTCCTTACACTACTTACCTTGAGCGGTCTGACCTTGAGCAGTTTGATGTTTATTGGTTATACAAAACGAAGGTTTAAAAAAAATATGGAACATGACACTTATGTATATCTTCTAGTTTGCCATAGTTCTGTTTTTTAAAAAAGTAATTTATTGAGGTGAAGCTCACATAAAATTAATCATATTGTTTAAAGTGAGCAATTCAGTGGCACTAAATACACTTACAGTGCTGCATGACTACCACCTCTCTCTACTTCCAAAACATTCTCATCACTCCAAAGTAAACCCTCTTACCTATGAAGCAGTTTCCCTTCACTCCCTGTACACCTCGCTCCTGGCATTCACCAATCTGCCCTCTGTTTCTGTGGATTTGTCTGAATATATATATATAACTTTTTGAGAAACCACCAACGTTTTACACGGTGTCTGAACAATGTTACATGTTCATCAGCAATATATGAGTGTAGTCCCCTATAGTTTCAACTGAACCATGTTGCACATTTAAGTTACCTATTTGAAAGTATTTAGCTTTGGAGACTTCTCTGTACCATAATTTACTCATTGGTAAAAGGAGGATAATAAGTACCATATAGGGATTTTAGAAGATAAATATAATATGTGAAGTGCCTAGCTCGGAGCCTGGCAAATGTTTATTCCCACGTTGCTTTTTGTGATTCCCACTGCTGAATGATTCTTTCTCAGCCACCATTTGGTGATGCTCAAAGTTAGTCACTGGCCCTCACTGACCTACAAAATCAATTTTACACTTCTGTGTTTAAGGTTCCAAGGTTCTGTATGGTGGATCCACAGATTTTTCTATATCTATTAGAATTCATTCCTGAGCTGCTTCTCATTATTCTTTGAGTTGCTCATTCTTTTCTACCAACGAACCCTTGCTCATGACTTTTTCTCTTCTGGAAATGACTTCCTCCCTTCTCTTCCCACCTCTAAGCACTTCAAAATGAATCTCAAATTTTCCACATGAGTTTTGTGACCATTCTAGCACGTAATCTTCCTCTTCTTTTTTGAATTCTTTCTGTCCTTGTTTGTGCATGCCATTTATGCTATTTACTCACATATGGCTGACACTAATATTTAATTATTTCATAAGTTTTGAACTTATTTTTCCCAATGAAATAATGAGTATGATGAAGGCCAGAAACCAGATCTAAAAGTTGTAAGTCTTTCCCAACAGTTTTAATAGAGCCTGTAGTGAGCGGTACTCTGCCAAATATGATCCCAGCTAGTCATCTTTGGGGAACAAGTCACTGTGAAGAAACAAATGATTGGAAAGTAACTGAACATTAAACCTTTTAATGCTGCTATGCTCATTTAAACCAGTTCTATGGATTTAAAATAAATATACAAAAAGTTACCTGGCTTCTAAAGTAGAAGATATTGGTCAATAATAAGACTTTTTAATCTTAAACTTTAAGATGGTGCATGACAGAAAAGATAATGAAACATGATTATCACAGGAGAAAGAAGATAAGTCTTGTCTTTTTTGCTCTCACTGTTGTCTGACATGTTAGTGTACAAACACTATTTGGGTTTTCTGCAAAAACACAGCATCTTCTTATGCCATATGTGTTTGTAGGTCTGAAGAAGAATTTAGAGGAGAGTTTTTTTTCCAAAACAAGTATTTTTCATCAATATGAAACGATGACACTTACTACATGGTTTTAAGACACATGTCCTCCAAAATCTTTTTAATATTTTACTTTTAATAGAGTCATTGACACAACAAGCAGCCTTCAAAATTCTATCTGTAATGATATAAGGAAAAATAGAAACTTCCTTTAGTGCATGAATGGTAAATCACCTTTATCATAAAATCTCTGTAATATTTCATTTTTGGAATAATGTTTACAACCCATTTTGATTTGCTTTCTAGTTTTTAAAGCACGTTCATAAATCTTTTATCATTTGACTCACATCACAGCATGGAGAGCTAATTAACTCCATTTTACTAATATCTGGAAAGTATAAATGATCTGAAAAGACTATATGGCTAGTGAATGACAGAACGAGAACTCAAATCCAGTGATTTCTAACTCTTGAGCTATTTCTATCTATAGTTTACATCCCTAAGTTACGCTGGGCAGAAAGAAGGATGATAGAAAATATTACCAAATACATGCTTTATTTTGTTAGGTACAGTGCTATAGTTACATTACAATAAAATAATTTCTATCTTCATGCAAGCCTTTGAGTCTGAAATGAATTTTTTCTAATTGATAATAAAAATTATTAAAGTATGAGCCCAAAAAAATGTTATTTTCCATAATTATTAGAGTGCTCATAATAGCAAAATTGCTGATAATTTTGAAAAATCCAGGGTAGTGTTGTATGACCCCCAATGTTTTGGTCTTCAGCCTAACTAGGGACTTATGTTTCAGTTACCCTTGCTGGGATAGAAGCTGGTAAGTATTGTGAAACACAGATGAGTTACGCACACATGCACACCATGTCCGGACAAGGAGCTATGCTGCGCAGTAAGCTATAAGTGCCTCATTCCATCCCAATGGTTGTGCTGCGTGTTAAATTTAGACTTTATGCTGTTAGTTACCCATTAGGTACCTAGAGGCCTGTTCCTGACCCTTTCTCTTCATAGTGCCCTTAGAGCTCTCAGTGCTTTTCTGAAGTCCAGTCTAACGGTAAATATTTGTGATTCTGAGATTGCCATCATAATGGTGCGCCATTTCCGAGGAGCATAGACAGCCATTCTGCTACCCTGACTTAAAACCAACAGTCATTTGGCTCTCTATGTTTCTGACCACTGATCTGTGGCTCTGAGAAATAGGCTGATATGTTGTGAGAAAAATTTTCCTGTTGGAAAGACCTAAAACAAAAAATGTGATAAAAAGTTCATTTCTATTTCATAAAGTAGTTTTCAGACCTCTTTTTCCCCATGTAGGCTTCTGCTGGATAGAATGTTGGCAGTCTAGATTCATACGTGGCCTCCCTAACTAACTTTGTGAGTTTGGGCGGATCACTTCCCCTGTAGTCTTCTTTAGTGTCCTGACTTATAAAATGGAGCTATTAATAGCACATAACTAATAGACTTATAGAGTTTAAATGAGTTAACATTTGTGAAAACACTTCGAACGGCACCTGGCACATAGCTAAGTACTCAGTAAGCGTTAGTGACTGATATCAGAGGCCATAGAGTAGAGTACGGTGGTTAAGTTCTCATGTCAGATGGGTGCCATTCCCAGCTACGTTATTTACTCATAAATCCATGGGAAAGTTGTTAAAGCCTGATGAACTTCAGTTTTTTCATTTATGGAATGGGAATAATATGTACCTTTAGAGTTTTTAGGAGAACTAAATTAATTAATGTAATAAAGTGTTTAGAACAGCACCTAATATGTAACTGAGGGTTCTGAAATCATTAGAGAGTAGGGATAGTTTTTTATGACATCACCACAGTGATGATGTAATTAGGGAAGAGACATTGAGCCAAACACTCTCCTCCTACCAGTTTATATAAACAGAAACAAATGAATAAAAATTTAAATAGTTTAATTGACTTGAGCATTGGCTAAACTTTTTTCATCAAATATGATTTCTGCAAATTTCAGAAATTTTACAGAAAACTTAGTAGCTTTTATATAAAATCAGATTGATAATGTTAATTTAACTTATAATGAACATGATTTTTGGCTTTGTGTTAATTCAAAAAGATATAAAGTAGTACTTCCTTAAGAGCATTATTAAGTAAATGCATTTAAAAATATGTTACTTGTTTTTGTATTGGTTACACATTTATATTTGAATGACTATTTATCCTTAATAATATTTAGTAAGAAGAAAGCTATCAGCTAGCATCTAACAATGTCACAGCAACTTGCCGTGTTTGAGCAGATGTTAAGCAGACAGTAGTTGAATGTTAATTTTGAGAGGGTGGTATGTTTAAGCCTAGCTGAAGTATGTTGCATGTGGGCTTTCTAGACTCGAGTACAATGCTGGGTCTCTGGGGAGAGTTTTAAAGCTAAACCTCTTTCTTTGGGGTCCTCTATATGGACTCTCTCAAGTCAGTATAAAGCAGATCATCCCTAGGCTAAAGCCCTTCAGCTTTTGTTATTGGGCTCTGTAGACCTGTAATTAGGCCTCCTGGCAGGCCATGCAGGCCAGTTAATGGTCATATGGAGTTTCTGTGAGGCAGACTGGCTTTGTATAAATCCTGGGTAGGAATACGTTTATGGGTCACTTCCTACCAGGACCAGGCTTTGTCCTTATGCCCTGCGGGCTGACAGGGAGCAGGTTCCCTTGACCATGGACTGTTCAGTTTGCAACTCAAAATCTACCCCACTAATCCCCAGTGTAAACAGAGGATTTAGAAGGGCTTCTGTCACTTACAGTTGCCAATTCACTTGGGTGTCTGTGAATGTATTTTTCCCCAGACTTCATTATTGAAAGACTGACAAGTGTATAAGATTTGGATGTTTGTTTATGTATCAAGTGTGCAGTTTCTTTTTCAGTGATTTTAGAATCATTGTCAATAATTTACCTAAGGAGAATTGTGTAATGAGGTTTTTTTATTAATCACCCTTTAATATTTCTTAATTTAAGCCATTAAAAAAATTAGAATGATAGCAAACCTTTTCCTATAAAGGAAAGTATAAGTCTTTTTTTCTGGATGAGTAGAATAACACTATGTAAAGAAATTTACCAAAAAATGGCTGATGCAGATTTCAGATAAGTCAAAGAAATAATGATTAAAAACTCTTTTGTACTATACATTCTATATTAAGTAAAAATTCCATTTTACTGTAACTGAAAGCTTTTGAAATGAGAAATAATACCAGATCAGTATAATAAAAATGTGTTTCATGAAGTACTTAAAATTAACCAGAGTGCCATTTATTGAGCATTTACTATGTGATGAGCACTTTTATACATTTACACATATCGTTTTTAAAATAATTAATCCGTGTGTCCTAGCCAAGAAAAATATTTGATTTTTAAGAAAGTCATGATTGAGATTTATTTTGTTTTTTCCATTTTATTTCATCCTCTATTTCATTATGGTTTTTTCTTTGCTGCTCAGATCATATTAAGATTTGATTCTAAAATGTGTAAGTTCTGAGTATACTCTGCAAAGAACTGTCACCTATCTTCCTGTGAGCCAGTATTTTTTTTTTTTTAGGGGAAAAATCAAATGATGAATTCTTTCCCAGGTCTCCTCTAGTAAATCAGTGCTCAGTATTTTGCATTTTGTGATGTAAAAATGGTTCATGACAGATGTGGCTGAATAGACCACATACGTAGACTGTATGATTTTAGTCTGGTGGAACTAATAGGATCACTCATTACATTTTAGACCCTGGGGTTTCTTTTTTCTTTCATAATAAAAAAAAACTGTTTAAATAGAGTAGCCCTTTTTTGTGTGTGAGTACAGCATCTTCCCCTAAATTTACAAAGAGTTGATGGTAACAAATCAACAAATAATCATCTCTCTTCCCCAAAGTTCTTTCATTAATGTTTATTTAATGTTAACTGTTATTTTTTTTGTCTTGTCATCCCATAAGAGTTAGGGTTTTGTTCTATTTTTATAAAGGATTTCTCTGAATTTTATTTAGAAAAACTAGAAAATACATTCCTTAGAGAATCCAAGACCTAACAATTAAATTAAGTTAAATTAAATTATGTGGTAATACAAACAAGTTTTGCAGATGCTGAAATAGAAAGACATGCAGAAAGAATTCTTGGTGTTCACTTACAACTAGAAGAAGTATAGTAAAAGCTATTTTTCTTTTTTAATGTACACAGTGTATTTACTGAAATATAAATATATTTGTGATATATTTTGGAACTGAAAAAATGGTGTGAAAGATCTGAATCCTATTTTAGTTTTGACCAAAAGCTAAAGCTATAATTGATCAAAAATATCCTGGGTGCTGTATATCAAAATGCTAATAATGGTTACTGTCCCTGGGCAGTGGGATTTAAGATAATTAAAAACATTTTTTTGGCTTGTCTATATTTTTTGATTGTTCTGTAGATATGAAGAAAACCTATGGAAGTATAGTAAAGGTGCAATTTAAACATGATAAAATTCCCCAATATTTAATATGAAATTCCATGAGTTTTGACAAATGTATACAATTGTGTTAAATATCTCCCACAATTTTTTATACACAACATTTACATTACTCCCAGAGAGGCCCCTTATACTCCTTTGAAGTCCATTCTTTTCTCCCCATCTTTGACTTTAGCAACCACTCATCTGATTTATGTCACAGACTTTTGCTATTTTCAGAGCACCATGTAGATGGAACCATACAGTATGTAGACTTTTGTGTCTGTGCTCTTTTACTTGGCATAGTGCTCTTTAGGTTTGTACTCATTACTATATGAGCATCGGTTCTTTTTATTGCTGAGTAGTATTTCATTGTATAGCTAGACCAGTTTGTTTATTGTCATTCAGCAATTGGTGGACAGGTGGGTTGTTTACAGCTTATGGTTTTTCTGATTAAAAATTATATGAACATTCGAGTATAAGTCTGAGTAAACTTATTTTCATTTCTCTTGAGTAAGTAGTTAGGAATGGATTTATTGGTTGTATGTATAGTAAGTGTAGCTTTGGCTTTATAAGAAACTGCCAAGCTTTTCCAAAGTGGCTGTCCCATTTTGTCTTCGCAAGCAAGTATGAAAGTCCTGTTGTTCCATATCCTTGACATCACTAGTTGTTGGTTTTTCTATTCAATTTTAACAATTCGACTCAATGTGTTATACTTCATTTGACTGTAATGTGCATTTCTGTGATGACTCATGAAGATGAGCATCTTTTCACGCAGTCATTTGTCATCTGTATAATTTTGCGAAGTATTTGCTTCTACCTGTTGCCCTTTTTTTAAAGGAATTATTTATATTATTAACTTAGAGGGTTATTTAAATATTCTGAGTACAAGTTAGATATATACTTTATATTTTCTCTTCATGCCTTGCCTGTTTATTTTCTAAACAATAATTTTTTTTAAAAATAATGATGTATTTATAGTAAAATACACAGTTTTTAGGTTCTTTGATTTTTGACCTGTGCGAACAGTTGCATAGTAACCCCTAGAATCAAGACGTGGAACAATTTAACCATCCCAGTTTTCCAGTTTTGCACAATTGCGAATTAAAAAATTGTCAAAAACGATTTTGTATGGACATAAGTTTTTGTTACACTTGGGAAATACCTAGGTCTGGGATTGCTGGGCAATATGATAATTTTATGTTTAACTTTATGAGAAACTGTGAACTGTTTCCCAAAGCAGCTGGACCAGTTTGCATTCCTAAAGACAATGTATTGTATGAGAAATTCAGTTGTTTCATGTCCTTGTCAGTACTTGGTATTATTAGTTCTTTTTTTTTTTTTTTTTTTTTACTCTGGTCATTCAAGGGCTTTAATCTGAATATCCCTCGTGATGAATGTTGTTGAACATCTCTCCATGTGCTTATTTGCCATTGCAGATCTTTTTTTTCCCCATTTTTAAAAATCGAATTATTCTTCATTTGCTGAGTTTTGAGGGTTTTGTATGTTTTGGATAAAGGTTGTTTATTATATATGTGACTTGCAAATATTTTTCACATTTTGTGGCATGTTTACATTCTCTTAACAGTCTTTTGTAGAGTAGAAGTTCCTAATGTGTTGAAGTCTAATATATCAGTTCTTTATGTATTGTGGTTTTAGTGTCATATCTAAGAAGTTTTTGCCCAAGCAGAAAACACGAAGATTTACTTCTATGTTTTCTTCCAGAATTTTCATAGTTTAGATTTTATATTTAGATCTGGTCCATTTTTAAATAAATTTTGTATATGGTGTTAAGTATGGGTTGGGGTTCTTTTCTTTCTATATGGATATCTAATTGTCCTAGTGCTCTTTATTGAAAAGATAGATATCCTCAACTGAATTGTCCATGTAACTTTGTAAAATATCAGTTGGCCTCATGTGACTAGGTCTATTCTCACTTCTGTATTCTGTTCCATTGAACTTTATGTATATCTATCCTTTTGCCAGTACCACACTGCCATGATTACTATAGCTCTATAGTAGTAAGTCTTGAAATCAGTTACTGAGTCCTCCAACTTTGTTCTTTTTCAGAATGCTTTGAGTGTTCTAGTTCTTTTCCCTTTATATATAAATTTTAGAAGCTATTTGTTGATTCTGCCAAAAAAAACAAAATACATCCAGCTGGGATTTTTATTAGGGTTATGTGGACTTTACAGATTAGCATTGGAGAGAATGGTCTCTTTCCATCCTTCAACATGGCATAGCTCTCCATCTCCAGTTTTTCTCTAATTTCTTTCATCAGAGTTTTATAGTTTTTAACATAAAAGTCTTCCAAATACATGTTTTGTGAGATCTATTCCTAAGCACTTTTTGTTTTGTGGTGCCATTGTAAATATTAAGATTTTGGGGCTTAAATTTCAATTTCTAGTTGTTCTTTGTTAGTATACAGAAATACAGTTCTTTTTTGAATGTTAAATATGTATCCTGAAATTTGTTCAGCTCAGAGATGATTTGTTTTTGTAAGATTCTTTGGCATTTTCTGCATAGAAAGCCATGTTGTCTATAAATGAAGAAGGTTTTCATTTTTCCTTTAAAGATGAAGACCTTTTATTTCTTATTCTTGCCTTATAACCCCATTGCCCTAGCTAGCTAGAACCTCCAGACACAATTTTGAATAGAAGTGGTAAGAGTGGCTATCCTTTGATTATTCCTGATCTTAGGGAGATGAACATTCAATCTTTCACCATTATACAAGATGTTCACAAGATTTTTCATAGATGCCCTTTTCAGGTTAAAGAATTATTCTTCTATTCTTAGTTTCCTTTGAGTTTTTATTAGGAATGAATGTTTAATTTTGTCAGATGCTTTTTCTGCGTCTATTGAGATGGTATGATGAATTTCATTGATATGTTATATTTTGTTGGTCAGTTTCAAATGTTAAACCAACTTTATTTATATTTTGGGGAGAAACCCCACTTGAATACAGTGTACTTCCTTTTACATGTTATTGGATTTGATTTTCTAAAATTTTGTAAGTATTGTAGCTTGTATTCATGGTAATTATAAGTGTTTCATTAGGACCATTTGGATGCATGATTTCTTTTCTCAGGTGATAAACCCCTGCAGGGAAGGTCTGTCAACTTTATATTTCCCAAACTAGCATGATACCATGGTGTTAGGAGCCTTTGTTTATTGACGGTTGGATGAATGAATGTCATTAGTAGTGTATATAAATGTGCATTTATATACCATTGTAGTTAAATCCTAAACTGGAAACTGAAAGTAGGCTTGTATTTCTTTTTCTTCCAAGAAATGCTGATTATGTTATTATATAATAATTTCTCCAATATTTTTAATAAGCATTGTTGTCCTCATTTTTGGACATTGTTGGGGAATGTATTTGAACATTCTGTGGTTACCATTTCCGTATCCTTAGAATTGGAAATACTGAAGCAACATCGTTATTGGCACATTGATAATTACCATTTTATCCCTTGTGAATATAGGGGCAAAGTTTGGTCATCACAGGACTCAAGTGGATTGCGTATTTTACTCTTGGGCAGTGTCGATGAGTGGGGGTACTCATTGTCTATATCCACAGTTGCGGCTCATCTCAGTTGCTCATATTTATATGTAATGCCATTCAGAGAATACCATAAACCAGTGAGGTTGACTTTTCATATAGAACTACCATTTAATTTAGAATTTATAACTGAATAGATTTACATAAGAATAGATGTAAGAGTGTGACAAACGAAAATCAGAGGAGAGGAGAAAAAGCTGGGGATGTTCCTCTGTGTGTTTCCTCCCTCCTCATTCCCCATTCCTAAATCAGAGAGAAAAACTCATCTCTTGACATCTAAACGTCTAGTTTTTAACCAAGTAAAATACACCTAACTTTCTCCTGTTGCAAATTCTGATTTACAAAGGATGAATCAGACTTTGATGAGAATTTTATACTATGCAGAATCTTTCAGGTTAGTTTTATCTACTTCTATACAATATGTTTCATTTATTCCCTTCATCTAAATAAATCTTAATCAGATATTATCTGGATGAAAAACCATACACATGTCTAATGCTAGAAATTTTATTGGTTAGTATGCCAATATGTTACATATGTTCATAAAAGATCATTTTTAATTTTGAGTTAAA
This sequence comes from Suricata suricatta, assembly GCF_006229205.1. Lineage (NCBI taxonomy): Eukaryota > Metazoa > Chordata > Mammalia > Carnivora > Herpestidae > Suricata > Suricata suricatta. The sequence goes on along the minus strand of NC_043704.1, from coordinate 104,578,993 downwards.
ATTAGGGAATTTGAGGGGTACCTAGGTGGTTTAGGCAGTTAAACAACTGACTCTTGATTTTGGCTTTGGTCATGATCCCGGAATCATGGGATTGAGCCTGTGTGGGGGCTTGCTCTGGGTGTGGAGCCTGCTTGGAATTTCCGCTCTCCCTCTCTTTCTCTCTCTGCCCCTCCCCCACTTGCATGTGCCCTCTCAAAATAATAAAGTTAAAAAAAATAAAATTATAGAATTTGAATTTAATGTTAATAATTTTTAAATTAAACACTTTCTAAGTGGTGGTTTATAAAGTACATCCTGAAAGAAATATGTGAAACCCTATAAATCCCTCATAATTCTTCATGTGACAGTAGAAGTTCCAAAAAAGTGTACTTTTTATTGGACCAAAGTTATTCTATGTGAGGTAATTAATTCCTTCTGTTGTAACTCTCTTAAGTAATACTCGAAGTGGTCATCAATTCTCAGTTTTGCCTAGTGATTCTGAAAAATTGACAGGACCTTGGGATTTTTAGAATTGTTCTTAAAAGATGACTTGTTTATTATTGTCATTCTAAAGGGATGCTGAAAATGTTAAACAAAGACCTTGAAAAGTAAATAAGACTTAGCAAATCATTGTTGATTAAATGAAAGAATTTTTGTAAAAATGGATATAATTGTTAGATATTTCTACTTAAAAAAAATTTTTTTTTGAGAGAGAGTGCACACATCCATACAAGCAGGAGGAGGAGCATGGGGGGGAGGGGACAAAGGATCCAAAGAGGACTCTGTGCTGACAGCAGAGAGCCTGATGGGGGACTAGAACCCATGAACTGTGAGATCATGACCTGCGCTGAAGTCGGACGCTTAGTGGAAGTCAGACACTTAACTCACTGAGCCACCCAGGTGCCACAATATTTCTACCTTTTAAAGCTGGGTAACTTTGTTCAATAACATTCATTTAGGAGGGCAAGTACAATATGAGTTAAAATTACTTATTAGAAAGATACCTCAAAAAACCTCTAAAATTTAGAGATAACCTCTAAAAAACATAAAGAGGTAAATGTATTGCATAATGTAGGTTTGAGTATTACATATTTTGCCCAAGCCTGTCTTCTTCACCTAAATTTTGTTTTCTTTTACCTCCTTACTTTGCAAGAGATTGTTATGGTATTTAAATTTATTGCATAATGTGGTTTTAGAAAAAACTCATAGTGTTTGAATTCATTCAACATTTAACAGTTTTTATTAAGTGTCTTTCGTATACCAGATATTGTTTTAGCACTAGAGATCAGATGATTTCTTCCCCAGGCTCAGGTAGTTTCTCAAATGTGTGTGCCAACCAGTATTTCAGTGGGGGTCCTCCGCAGGGCACTGAGTTCTCTGTGCAGCTCTGTCTCTGATACTCTATCCTAAACTGTAGGTGTCTTTGTCTCCCGGGGCTGGCAGCACCATCTCCTCAACTCACTAGGCTCTCTTTCCACTAAGAGTCCACTAGGTTTTTCCTGCAACACCTGCTGAAACTGAAGACAACTGTAGCATTCTTAGGCACCACCCATGGAAACTCAAGACAACTATATATAGCAACCTTAGGACTCCTCCCTTCTCTCCTGTCACACAGGGATCTTTCTTCTTTGCCCCTTATCCAGTGTTTTGAAAGTTCTTTTTCTTTCTCTCTGCCTACTTACGCCTCCATCCTTCCCTTCTGTCTTCTTTCTTTGTATCTGTTTTTCATTGTTATTTCTAGACAGGAGGTTAAATCCAGTCAGTGTCGATTACTCCATATCTCTTGGACAAGGAAGTCAGCATATACATTCCATATGATTTTAATTAAAAAAAAAAAACTTTTAAGACTTGTTTTCAGCCCAGGTTATGTATGGTCTATGTTGATGAATGTACCACGTGTACTTGAAAAGAATGTGTACTCTACATTCTTTTCTACATAGTTGTTGGTTATGGTGTTCTAAAGATATAAATTAGGTCAAGGCTGATATCCTTCAAGATGCTTATCCTTCATCACTTTAAAGATGGCATTCTTTGTCTTTTGGTTTTCATTTTTTCTGATGAAAAGTTCACTGTCATTGAAATTTATTGTTTTCTTGTATATAGTGTATTGTTTTTCTCTGGTGGTTTTCACTATTTTCTTTTTTTATCTATGGTTTTCAGTAGTTTGAATATGATGTGAGTAGGCATGGTTTTCCTTGTACTTTTCATGTTTGAACTTCATGGATCTTACCCAGTCTGTAGGTTTACGGCCCCAAATTTGGAAAGTTAGTTTGCCGTAATTTTGTCAAATCTGTCTTGTTCTGTTTTCTGTTATATATAATATGTTACTGACCTCAGAGTTCTTTGACTTTCATGTAGAAATGAGGCCAAAGATGGTGTGGATAGTGTTTATTGCAGGCTCATGCCTGGACATGGGGAGACAGCCTCAGTTAGAGGGATGCCAGGCTGCTCCCTGAACAATGCCAGGGGGAAAATTTTGAAGGTGCTAAAGCAGGTAAGCAGGCATGCAGGGGAGGGAAAACAGGAAATTGGGCATGGAGGCACAGTTGACAACATGCTTCTTCATACATCAAATGTTTTATTTACATGTTAAGTCTCTACCCCGGGGCATGGTTTTTAACATTATAACAAGGGGCAAATTGGTTGTAAATTGGTCACTGGAGTTTGTTTCACACTGGCTTTTGGCCTCCTGATTGTATGTAGTAACTGCAAAGTAGGCTGGAGAAATGGGTTATCTAAGGGGTCCAGGGTTTTTCTCCCAGTTTCTGTTCAGTAAAAGAAACACCTCAGAGGGGGCTTTTGGGTGGCTTAGTAGGTTAAGCAGCTACCTGATTTTGGCTCAGGTCATGAGCTCACGGTTGATGAGCTCCAGCCCCACTTCAGGTGAGCCCAGCTTCTCTCTTTCTCCGTGTCCCTCTTCACCCTCTCCCCCTTTCCCCTCTCTCCTACTCTCTTTCTCTCTCTTTCTCTCTCTCTCCCCTCTCCCTCTGCCCCTCTCTCACTTGCACCCTCTCTATCTCTCTCTCTGTCTCGTTAAAAAAGCAAATAATTAAAACATTAAAAAAATAAAAACAAAACCAGGATTATACTTTACTAAAAAAAGAAAGATATGCCTCAGAAAAGAGGACTACAAATGGGCAGAAAGATATTTAAAGAGCTTTCATTTTTAAACAAGCTGAAATTATAAGATTAAGACATAGAGCAACTTTATCCCATGATATGCTTTTCTAGGCAGGCACCTCAGAATTCCTCTCTGTCTCTATTAAACCTTTTGATACTTGTCTAAAGGCCCCTGAGTGTTTCTTCTCCTTTTACTGTTGCTTCTCTCTCTCCATCCTCCCTTGCTTACTGGACAACTCTTTGCCTAACGTGCGGTCAGCCAAACACTGGCATCATTTCTGTGGCAGAGAAAAGGGGTTTTATTCTCTAGCCAAGAAGGCAGGAGAAAATTTCTCAAATCCACCTCCCTGAAGGGTTGGGGTCGAAAGAAAGAAAGAAAGAAAGAAAGAAAGAAAGAAAGAAAGACAGACAGACAGACAAGGGACCACGGTGTCCTGGAGTGGCATGAATGGAATATGCTGATTGGATATAGGGGCAAAGGGAGGTGACCTTTCTGAGCCTGTGGCATTCAGTAATCATGACTCTTCCTTTCATAAAATAGCGGGGTAATGATCATGACAGGCTGGAGAACACTGGGGATGTGTTGTCACAGAAGTTACTTTCACTCATTTTTAGTCCCTTCAGCACAACTTCAAGAATGCATCCTAGTTTACACCAGTCTTAGCTAGTCTCAGTGGTAGGCCACCTTCTACAGAGCACTCTGGTCTGTTAGCCATTCTCTGGGTTTTCAGTTTGTAAAATTCCTGTTGGTCAATTTTACCAATCTTCACTTTCACTAATCTTGTCATTTTTATGCAATGAATTTTAAAATTTCTGTTATGTTTTTCATTTGTAAAATTATTATTTTGGGGTTTTTTTGTATTTTCTTTTTCTCTTCTGAGATTTTCTGTTTTCAAAAAATTTCTTAGGGGCACCTGGTTGGCTCAGCCACTTAAGCGTCCCAGCTTTGGCTCAGGTCATAATCTCGCCATTTGTGAGTTCTAGCCCCACACTGGGCTCTGTGCTGATAGCTTGGAGCCTGGAGCCTGCTTCAGATTCTGTGTCTCCCTCTCTTTTCTGCCTTCCCATGCTCACATTTTCTCTCTCTTTCTTTCTCAAAAATAAATTTAAAAATATTCAAAAGATTAAAACAATGCTTATATTTTCGTGTACATCATTAGACATAGTTATACTAGCCATTCTGGAGTTATTGCTATTTTCAACATCTGATTCATCATTGGTCACTTGTAACCAAAACAGATAAGACTTCATCCACCTGAGGTGCAGCAAGTCAATAAACACTGACATCGAGCTTTTGCAGTGCAGAAAGGTAGGTTGTTCATTGGTGTGGGCCACCCAGGGAAAATAAGGAGCTAATGCTCAAATAGCCCTGAACTCCTAAATGGCTAGCAAGTGAGGGTTTTTAAGAGCAAAATTCGGGGCAGGAGTCTCCTGAGATGGTGGATGCCATTAATAGGCCCATGAGGTCATGGCAGCAGGTGTTCTGGTGTTGCTTCCTTTGGTCTTCAGAGATCTTTTCTATGTCAAGAGACTTGGAATCTGAAAAAAAAAAAAAAAAAAGATTTTTTTCCCTTTATGTTAGAGAATCCTTTAAGCACATCTAGGATAGTGCTAGTTAACTATTTGTCCCACAGGTTACTTTGAATGATAAGCATTCCTATCCCTTGAGTCTAGGCCTACCTGTTCCTTGGCCAGTCTGGTCATGCCTGGGGTTGATATGCCCTTTGGAGTTCATCCTTCCATCTGAACTGACATAGGCTGCGCTGTTAATTGTCTTTTCCTTTGACAATAGGTCACATTTTCTTGATTATTTGGATACTGAATGATTATTTGATTGTGTCTTAGGCATTGTGAATTTTTGTTGTGAATACTCTGCCTTCTATTACATTCCTCTGAAGAACCGTTGCTATCTTTGTTTTAGCAAACAATTAACTTGGATAGGCACAGATTAAAATGTTTTCTCACCTATGGTCTGCAGCAGCTGAATGCCAGTTTATTTTAACCTTTTCCTCAAACTGCTTTAAGTAAGTCCTGAGCACACATGGTTGTGGCAGGCAGCCAGAGACTTAGAATTTACACAGAATTAGAGCACCTCCCCCCATTTCTGGTTCTATCTATTCCAAGATTTCCCCCTTACTTCCAGTTGCTGTGCTTACCCTGGGCTCTTCCCTCTGATTGTCAGGCCAAAAGGGCCACAGGGTCCTCAGAGATTCAGCCATGTCTTGCCACAACTTTGACCCACCTTAGGCCCAAACCTCCAAAGCAGTGAATTACTCTAGTCTCATTCAGTTTCCCTCTAAAATCTGCTTTTGTTCACTCTTCAGAGATTTTAAGTAGTCCTGACTGCACTCTGCCTCTTACCTCTCATAGTAGCTCCATCAGTGGGTTCTGGGGCCTCTGCCTTTAGAACATTTGTAGAATCTTTGTTCCTTTTTTTTTTCTGTTTAATGTTTATTTTTGAGAGAGAAAGAGTGTGAGCAGGAGAGGGGCAGAGGGAGAGGGAGACACAGAATCCAAAGTGGACTCCAGGTTCCAAGCTGTCAGCATAGAGCCCAGCGTAGGGCTCGAACTCAAAAACTGTGAGATCATGACCTGAGCCTAAGTCGGACACTTAATGGAATGAGCCACCCAGGCGCCCCCGAGAGTCTTTGTTCTTGCCACTTCCGCCACTACTTCCTTAGAATAGGCCATCACCATCTCTCACCTCAATTATTGCAATGCTTCTGAACTAGTCACCCTACTTCCACTGGCCCCACTGTAGTTTTTTTGTTTTGTTTTTTGTTTTTTGTTTTTTGCATAGCATCTAGATTGAATGATCCTTCTAAAGCCTGAATCAGAAATATCACTCTTCTGCTCCAGTGTCTTCCCCATTCAGAGTAAAAGTCAGAATCGTTCTAATGGCCCCTACAGCCCTTACAAGTATGTATGATCTGTTGTTACCTTCCTGAGTTTCACTTCTGTTTTCTTTGTTCTTTCTACTTTATTCACTTTTACCTATACTGTTCCTCAGCCTAAGCAGGCACTTCTCTCTTCAAGGCCTCAATGTTTACTAACTTTTTCTGTTTGGAATGCTCATCTTTGAAATGGCTACTTACTCCCTCCCCTCCTTCAGCTGTCAGCTGGCTAAATTGTACCTTGCCCAGACAATTGTACCTTGTCCCCTTTGCTTGTTTTATTTTTCTACTTTAGTACTGTTACAATTTTTTTTTTTTTTTTTGAGGGAGACAGAGACAGAGCATGAGTCGAGGAGGGGCAGAAAGAGAGAGGGAGACAGACACAGAATCCGAAGCAGGCTGAGCTATCAGCACAGAGCCCAACATGGGGCTCGAACTCACAAACTGTGAGATCATGACCTGAGCTGCAGTTGGATGCCTAACCCACTGAGCCACCCAGGTGCACTGCACTGTTACTATTTATAATTCACTTATTTGTCTTTTTCACTATCTGTCTGTCTCCCCTAGAAAGTAAGCTCACCAGGGCAAGGATTTTTATCTGTTTTGTTCACTCTTGTATCTCTAGCATCGAGAACAAGACTTTATACATTGTTTGTGCTCAGTAAATTTGTATTGGTCAAATATATGAATGACTAATTGACTTTAATGTTTCTCATTTCACTTTAGCTACTAGAAAAGTGGCCCTTTAAAATATACATATTATTAATTCGGAACTTGATTGAATCCACTTCAGGTTATAGAAGGCAAAATTATATTTTTTAAATTTATTGTACTTTTAAATGAGTTGAATATTATAAGCTTCAAAAATGTGAAATATCATGGTCTTATAAACAGTCACACAAGTATTTCTGTTGGTTTATAATTTACTTTTGCTGATTTAATAATGGTCTGTGCTTCTATAACTATTCCCAGTTTACAGAGCATTTTGCATATTATTCCATGTTAATTTTATTAATCTCTTTTGACCTGAGCCTGCAAGTTGCCAGGTATTTTCAATTTTTATCTTTAGGGGCACCTGGGTGGCTCAGTCGGTTAAGCCTCTGACTTTAGCTCAGGTCAGATTTCATGTTCATGGGTTCTAGCCCACGTTGGGCTCTGTGCTGACTCTAGCTCCGAGCCTGGAGCCTGCTTCCGATTCTGTGCCTCCTTCTCTCTCTGCCCCTCCCCCTCTCATGCTCTGTCTCTCTCTGTATCAAAAATAAATAAAACATTAAAAAAATTTTTTTTTAATTTTTATCTTCAGATATATTATTGTTTATATAATCTGTATAATTTTGAAGACTTTAAAAGGTAACACGATAGATATTTCACTGGAAAAGTTCTCGGAAAATGCTACCTTAAAGACTTCTTTAAAATTTCAGACATCTGTAGAATATGTAATGCTTATATTTAGTGAGGGCATATAGGTTGCTTATTAAAGTTATTGTTATCAAACTTAGTAGCAAGTGTATTCTGAAATATTTTTCTCCCCCTGACATAGTATCATTTCACTCTAAACTGGAGATTAAATTTTACTTTGTATATAGGAAATCTTTAATAGTCAATTCAGACAGGAAATGTTCAAGGCAAATGTCATGAAAATGGTGAGCTATTTTCAGGTTAAGTTGTTCATGGAGTAAGAGAATGTAATGAAGCTCTTTGGCTCTTTTTTTCCCTCAGCTTTATTGAGGCATAATTGACATGTAATATCTTGTGAGTTTAAGATGTACAACATGATTCGATACACTTAGATTATGAAATGATTCACAGTAGTGTTGGTTGGTATATTTTGGGTAGATGTTCATTATCAGAAGTGTCTTTTACAAGTATTTTCTCCTAGTATGTGGTTTGTATTCTCTTTCTCTTGATACTGTCTTTCACAGAGCACAAGTTTCTAATTTAAATGGAGTCTGGCTTATCAACCCATTTGTTTCATGGATCATTCCTTTAACAATACTATCTGAAAAGCCATCGTCCTACCAACGATCATCTGGGTTTTCTCCTGTTATCTTCTAGGAATTTTATCATTTTTCTTTCATATTTTGGTCTTTGATCCATTTTGAGTTTGGTGAAGGGTGTAGGATCTGTTTAGATTGATTTTTTTTCCAAATGGGTGTCCAGCTGTTCCAGCACCATTTATTGAAAAGACTGTAGTTATGGGTCTATTTCTAGGCTTTCTTCTCTATTCCACTGATCCATTTAATTCTTTCACAGTTACTTGTCTTGATTACTGTTGCATTATGGTGAGTCTTAAAGTTGAGTAGTATTAGTCCTCCAACTTTGTTCTTCTCAGTATTGTGTTAGCTATTCTGGATCTTTTGCTTCTCCATATAAACTTTAGAATCAGTTTGCTGATATCCACAAAATAACTTGCCAGCTGAGATTTTGATCAGGATTGAGTTGAATCTATAGATCAAGTTGGGAAAAACTGACATCTTGACAATATTGAATCTTCCTATCATAAGCATGGAATATCTCCCTGCTTACTTAGTTCTTCTTTGATTATGTTTGTCAGAATTTTGTAGTTTTTCTCACAAAGATCTTGAACATACTTGTATAAATCTATCTAAGTATTTTGTTTTTCTGGGTATTGTGTTTTTTATTTCAAACTCTGTGTGTTCATTGCTAGTTTATAGAAAAGCAATTGCTTTTTGTTTATTAACCTTTCATCCTGCAACATTGCTATAATTTCTTGTTAGTTCCTAGAGGTTTATTTTTATTCAGTCTTTCAGATTTTTTTACATACATGATTATGTTATCTACAAACAGAGGCAGTTTTATTTCTTCCTTCCCAATCTGCACACCTTTTTTTTCCTTTTCTTATATCATCTGCTAGGACTTCCAGTGTGATGTTGAAAAGGAGTGGAGAGGGGCGCCTGGGTGGCTCAGTTGGTTAAGTGTCTAGCTTTGGCTCAGGTCATGATCTCACAGTCCATAGGTTCGAGCCTTGCGTCGGGCTCTGTGCTGACAGCTCAGAGACTGGAGCCCGCTTCGGATTCTATACTCCCTCTCTCTCTGACCCTCCTCCCACCCCCCGCTCGCACTCAAAAATAAATAAAAAAAACAAAAAAAAATTTTTAATATATTTTTTTAATTTATCTTTGAGAGACAGAGAGAGAGAGCAGGGGAGGGTCAGAGAGAGAGGGAGACACAGAATCTGAAGCAGGCTCCAGGCTCTGAGCTAGCTGTCAGCACAGAGCCCGATGCGGAGCTCGAACCCACGAACCGTGAGATCATGACCCGAGCGGAAGCCGGACACTCAACCGACTGAGCCACCCAGGCGCCCCCCCCAAAAATTTGTTTTTAAAAGGGAAGAAAAGGAGTGGTGAGATGGGGCATTGATTGCCTTCTACCTGGTCTTAGTGGGAAAGTATCAGGTTCTCACTATTAAGTATGATGTTACTTGTCAGGGCTTTTTTCTTAGATATTCTTTATCAAGTTGAGGAAGTTCCTTTTTCTTCTTAGTTTACTGAGCACTTTTACCATGAATAAATGTTAGATTTTGTCAAATGTTTTTCCTGTATCTGTTAATATGATCCTAAGATCCTTAATAGGCTGTGTCATATTTAAGGAGTTCTCAGTATCGACCTGTCCTTGTATAACCAGTAATGAATCCTATTTGTTACTGTTGTGTTAGTTTTATATGTAATGTTGCATTCTGTACTCTTAATATTTTACTTAGTTTTTACCTTAATATTCATATGTGGTATTGGTTAATAATATTTTTGCATATCAGTGTTATACTTGCTTCATAAATACAGATTGGAAGTTTTTGTTTTTGTTTTTTCAATTTCTGTTCTTGAGAATAAATTTCACAGCATTAGAGCTATCTTTGATAGTTTAGTAGATTTCCCCCTATGAAACAGTGTGGACTCGGTATCTTTTTTTAATAGCTCTGTTTCTTCAATGAAACTTTATATTTTAAACTTTTTAAACTCTCAAAATTTTAATTTTGGCAATGTGAATTTTTCTAGTAAATTATCCATTTTACCTATATTTTCTAATTTATTTCTGTAGAGGTCTGCAAAGTAGTGTCTTACGAGTTTGGTAATTTTTTTCTGTTTCATTGATTATATTCTCCTGTTCAATTCTTAGTTTGTATATTTTTCTTTGTTAGATATTTTAATTACTTTTTAGAAGAGTGTGAGTTTTGAAGATTTGTTAATTAGATCTTTTATTTTTCTGTTTTCCAACTGTTTTATTTTTTAAATTTCCTTCCTTATACTTCTTTCAGTTTGCTTATTGTTGTTTTGCAGCATTTTAAGTTGGGAATTTAGCTAATTTACTTTTGTTATTATTAAGACTTCAGTTTCTATTATTGCTATAAACATCTCCCACAAATTATGTATATTGTTTTGCTATTAATTTTTAGAAATTCTATGATTTTTGTTTTAATTTCTCCTTTGGCCCAGGAGTTATTTAATTTTCCAGGATAAAGAGAGGCTTTTTGCAATTTAATTTTGTTATTAATTCTAGTTTTATTATGTATTGACTTGAGTAGTTTTATCATATTTCTACTTTATGGAATATACAGATTTTTAAAAATTTTTGTGAATCTTCCATATACACTTGAGAAGGGAACAGATCTCCTAATTGTAGAATATAAAATTTGATATGTATTTATAAAGATTTACACTGTTGGTTATGTTTCTTTCTAGCTCTCATATATCCTTCCCTTTATTTTTTGTCTACCTTACCAGTCTTACACTAAGAATGTATTAATATCCCTTACTGTTAGCCTATTTCTATGTATACTTTGTTACATATTGCGTCATTTCTACTTTATAAAAGTAATGGCTATGGTATTTGGTACATAGAAATAATTAACTATATTATCTTCATCTTGAATTGTTGCTTTGAGCATTAAAAATGTCCTCCTCTGTCTAGCTAATTTTTTTGTTGCTTGAAATCTACTTTGACTTGAATTCAAATCCTGCTGTATTATTCCCATTTGCCTTGTATACTTTTGCCCATCTCTTTGACTTTTAGTCTTTCTGATTCATTTTTTGTGTGTCTGTTGCGTATAGCATATAATTAGGTCTTGCCTTTGTAAATCTGTTTAATTTGAAAATCTGTTTAATAGGTGCATTGAGACTAATATAAGTAATATGTGTGGTATAAACTCTATCAAATCAATTTGTGATTAGTTCACTGTGTTTTGCCTTTAATTATTTTATAAATTTATGTCTTTTCATTGATAATTTTTGTGGGCACTTATTGTTTTTCCTACTGACTTTTCTCTGTTCTTAATATCTTACCAATCCTTGTGTCTGTTATCTTGGTTTTATGTGCTCTTACTAGTATACTTTTTCTTTTTAATCTTACTTGCTAATTTTTGACATAAAGAATTTTTAAATTTTTACTTAGTCAAGGATATTAATTTTTAATAACCATATTCTTTCATCCATCTTTGATTGTGTTTAAGTTTGGAAAACTCCCTGGAGGTAGCCAAACTGTGAGTTAAAGACACTGTCAAATCAAACCCCACCTGCAAGTTCAGACCTTTCCTCAAATCATCTTCAGATTCAATGATACTTTACCAGAAGGACTCAGAGATGTCACTGGAAGCTGTTGTTCTCGTGGTCACATTTATTACAGGGAAACAATACAAATTAAAACTAGCCCATCGAAAAGGCATATAGGACTGAGTTTAGGAGGGTTTCAAAGTAAGTTTGTATCTTCCTCCGGATGTGTCACCCCCAGGCATCAATGAATGAAACTAATCATGAGGAATTGCTTATGAAAGCTTCAGTGTTCAGAGATTTTATCCAGGCATTATTACATAGGCATGATTGATGGATTGATTGCTTATTTGGTTGAGCTCAGTACCCAACCCTACTTGCTTCCAGGAGGTTGGGCTGACATCATGTGGCCCAAAACCCTCTGTAATCAGATAGTTGGTCATTTTGGCTGTGGTAGCTCTGGTGTGGCATGGCCAACCCCCAGGCTAATACTGTTGGGTTTAGCTGGCTCCATCCTTCGTCACCTCATGAACGTATATATCAGACTTCATCTGAGAGACCCACCATAAATGATGAAGGCACTTTAGTCACTGTGGCTTTCCAGGTACTAAAGACAAAGACCAGGTCTCTCTTTGGATCAGGCCAAATTCTTTACTCCATAAGAGCCTTTTTCTTTCAGCTATCAAAAAATATTCAATATTTTCTCTTGGTCATTGTTTTTATATTTTTATGAATAGCATATCATTAAGCTTTGAACTTTAGTGCTGATGCTAAAAACAAAATCTTTTTTTTCTTTGCAAAGAGATTATCATTTCCAGAACCACTTGTTAAAAACCCTTCCTTTTCTTTGCTGATTTTGGTGCCTTGTTTATTCTGGATACCTAGTTTTTAAACCTTATCAGTTTAACTAGACTAAATTATAAATAATAGCAGAAAGTACCCATATACTTAAAGCTATGCACATAATTCCTGACAAAGAAGACAAACAAGCTATAAACAGCAAACAGAGGATATCAAAAACTATTAGACTATGAGTTTACTGACTGGCAATTATCTCTATACATGATTTCTTAAGGATAGTGCTGATTTATATATCAAACTTTACTTAAGGTTTTGATATTCATAACAGTGCTATACATTTTCAAGAAAGGGTAAAAGAAGTTCGGCATATTATTAGAAGACATGATATTAGACAAAATGCTATCTGTGTTGACTAACAAGGAAAGAGGTCAAAGAAATCACTGAGGGGAAGAAAGCACCATGGAGAAATAGAAGTATAAGATGTTGACATGTATATATTTTTCATAATACGTGTGTGTGTGTGTGTGTGTGTGTGTGTATAAAATGCATTACCAGCATTCTTCACAGAGCTAAAACAAATAATACCAAAATTTGTATGGAATCAGAAAAGACCCCAAATAGCCAAAGCAGTCCTGAAAAGGAAAACTAAAGCTGGAGGCATCACAATTCTGGACTTCAAGGTTTATTACAAAGCTGTAATCATCAAGACAGTATATGGCACTGGCACACACACACACAAAAAAAGTCACTTAGATCCATGGAACAGAATGGAGAACACAGAAATGGAGCCACAAATGTATGGCCAACTAATCTTTGACAAAGCAGGAAAGAATATCCAATGGAATAAAGACAGTCTCTTCAGCAAATGGTGCTGGAAAAATTAGATAGCAACATGCATAAAAATGAACCTGGACTACTTTCTTACAGCATACACAAAAATAAACTCAAAATGGATGAAAGACCTCAACTCAACAGGAAACCATCGAAATCCTCAAGAAAAAGCAGGCAAAAACCTCTTTGACCTCGGCTACAACAACTTCTTACTCAGCGTGTCTTCGCAGGCAAGAGAAACAAAAGTAAAAATGAACTATTGGGACTTCTTCAAAAGAAAAAGCTTCTGCACAATGAAGGAAACAAGCCACAAACTAAAAGACCACTGGTGGAATGAGAGAAGATATTTGCAAACGACATATTAAAGAGTTAGTATTGAAAATTTGTAAAGAACTTATCAAACTCAACACACACACACACAAACAGATAATCTAGTGAAGAAATAGGCATAAGACATGAATCAACACTTCTCCAAAGAAGACATCCCGATGGCCAAGTGACACATGAAAAAATGCTCAACGTCACTCATCATCAGGAAATACAAATCAAAACCACCATGAGATACCACCTCACACCTGTCAGAGTGGCTAAAATTAACAACTCAGGCAACAGCAGATGTTGGTGAGGATGTGGAGAAAGAGGATCTCTTTTGCACTGCTGGTGGGAATGCAAACTGGTGCAGCCATGCTAAAAAACAGTATGGAGGTTCCTCAAAAAATTAAAAATAGAACTAGCTTACAACCCAGCAATTGCACTACTAGGTATTTATCCAAAGGATACAGGTGTGCTATTTTGAAGGGACACATGCACCCCAATGTTTATAGCAGCACTATTGACAATAGCCAAAGTATGGAAAGAGCCCAAATGTCCATCGACAGATGAATAGATAAAGAAGATGTGATATATATTTAAAATGGAGTATTTCTTGGCAATCAAAAAGAACAAAATCTTGCTATTTGCAACTACATGGATGGAACTAGAGGATATTATGCTAAGCAAAACTAGTCTATCAGAGAAAGACAAATATCATACGCCTTGACTCACATGTGGAATTTAAGATACAAAACAGATGAACATATGGAAACGGAAACAAAAATAATACAAAAACAGGAAGGGGGGGAAACCATTAAAGACTTAAGTACAGAGAACAAACTGAGGGTTGCTGTAAGGGTTTTTGGTAGGGGGATGAGCTAAATGGGCAAGGGGCATTAAAGAAGACACTTGTTGGGAAGAGCACTGATATGTAAGAGATGAGTCACTAAATTCTATCCCTGAAATCATTACACTATATGTTAACAAGCTTGGATGTAAAATAATGATTAAAAACGAGGCCAAAAAAAGAGAGAAAACTTCAAAGACAGTATACAGGCTATAAGCTCTCAATCACAAATAAGTAATTTATATGTTGGAAGTTTAATAGGTTAGCTCTAGAGAGTTAAATCATGAAATTCATTCCTCAGAGTTGCAGGTACACAGTATAAGCATTTCTTATCGTATATTTAGTATTAAAAAAATTCTATGCAAAGTGTTTCATAACTAAGAAGGATTAATTGCTTTTACATTTTTTCAGTGTTTATTTATTTTTAAGAGAGACAGAGCATGAGTTGAGGGGGGCAGAGAGAGAGAGAGGGAGACACAGAATCTAAAGCAGGCTGTAGGCTCTAGGCTTTGAGCTGTCAGCACAGAGCTGGAGGCAGACCTGAGCTGGCAAACTGAAGATCATGACCTGCGTGTAAGCCAGATGCTTAACCCACTGAACCACTCAGGCACCCCAAGGAGGATTAATTGCTTTTAAATAAAAGAGGCCATTGCACTGTTCAACATATGAACTATTGATCTCTTCAAATATGGTTAGAATAAATGAAGATGTCCTGTAAGTGTAAAATACACCCCAGATTTTAAAAATTAGTATGCGGAGCGCCTGGGTGGCTCAGTCAGTTAAGCGACTTTGGCTCAGGTCACGATCTCGCTGTTCGTGCGCTCGGGCCCCACATCGGGCTCTGTGCCGACAGCTAGCTCAGAGCCTGGAGCCTGAAGTTAGATTCTGTGTTTCCCTCTCTCTCTCTGACCCTCCCCTGCTCACTCTGTCTTTGAAAAATAAATAAAAAACATTTTTCAATAAATGAATGAATAAATAAAAATTAGTATGGAGAATGAAAAAGTAAAATATCTTGTTTGTAATTTTTATATTGACTACATTGAAATTAAGATATATTTGTTAAATAAAATATATTATTAAAATTAACATATGAAAGGGGTCATAAATTATATCTTAGGTATTTTATTTAGAAATTATTTACTAGTGGGTTTTTAAAACTTTTTTTTAAATGTTCATTTATTTTTAAGAGAGAGAGAGAGACAGCACAAGCAGGGGAGGAGCAGAGAGAGGGACACAGAATCGAATCGCGCCCCAGGCTCTGAGCGGCCAGTGCAGAGCCTGTTGCCCTGCTCGACTCACTGACCGTGAGGCCATGGTCTGACCCCCTATACTAGTGTTTTTGTTTTGTTTTGTCTTGTTTTAATGAAGTGGACTACCCATTAGAGACTTTTACTCATTAGGAATTTTATATTAGTGAAAAGAATTTTTTATTTTCTTTAATCGAGAGACTCAATAGGTCAGAACTAAGCTGAAATGACGGAATCAGATTTAGAATGAGAAGTAGATAGAGTATGAAGAAACTTTCTTCTCTATTGGTGGGGCATGATTAAGGGTCCAATTACAAAATGGACCCTTGGATCAGTTACCATGGAGTTACCTAAGACAAGTGGGGATCAGCATACTGAGACAAAAACAAAAACAAACCATAAGCCAGTATTAAGCTAATGGACTATAGATTACAGACTCTGCCTCAGATGTCCAGGTTTCTTGGGAGGGAACTGGGAACCCAAAGATGAACCAGTGTACAGCTTCAGGTCATAGTAGGAAATAAATGGCACACCCAAGGGCATAAACAGATAATAAAATGTAGGGACTATTAAAAGGGTAAGGCAGGTTAAGGAAAACATCAAGATTCCTGGCCTGGCAATACCTGTGAGTCTTTACCACCTTTAAGTTTAAGAAGAAGAAGGAAGAGAGGGGTACCTGCGTGGCTCAGTTGGTTAAGCGTCCCCCATCAGCTCAGGTCATTATTTCACACAGTTTGTGAGTTCCATCCCTGCATCGAGCTCTGCACTGACAGCTCAAAGCCTGGACCCTGCTTCGAACTACATGCCTCCCTCTCTTTCTCTCTGTCTCTACCCAACTTGTGTCCCTTCTCTCTCTCTCTTGCTCTTTCTCTCTCACGCTCTCTCTCTCTCTCTCTCTCTCTCTCTCTCTCTCTCAATAAATAAATAAATAAACACACACACACACACACACACACAAAGAAAGGGAAGAGAGTTTCTTATGAGAAAGAGCCATCCCAACACAAATTGGTCCTGTAGAAGAGAAAGGCTGGTACTGTCAAACCCTAGGTCAGCAGGAAACAAATCCCACCCTCTTTTTCTCTTGCCCCCTGTTTGATCTCCTTCCATGTCTTCTGTTGGCTAAACCTAAACTGTAGCTGAAGGGCATAGGCAACCTGTCTGATGCAGTCCATCAAGAGCATGGTCCAGGTCAGAGTGTACAGGTGGTCACAGAGCATATCAGTAGGGAAAACTAGGCTTATCCAGCACAGCACCTGCTGGTGACTGAAACAGTCAGCAGTCCTGGGTAGTCCAGTGAGAAGCCCTGTTACCCTCTATGCCATCCAGTGACAGTAGAAAAAGGAAAGAGAAGGTGAAGGCAGAATTGATGTCCTGGCAGTGACATTTGCCTCTTCTTCAGTTGATTGGTCTTGGGAACTTTGAAAATAATGTGAATCAGTCCAAATTTTACTGTCACTAAATTTACTTAGGATTTCTCAAGATGGAATATTTTTTCCTAGAATTTATTTGAAAAAAAAAAAAGGGGGTAAGTTATGCCAGGGCTTATACTAGGCAATGGAAATACAACAGTTCTCTTCTAAGGTACTGTTTCTGCCCACTTGGAGCTCAAAGTCTAGTATAGGACAGAACCCTGCAGACAAATACTTACAACATTGCGTAGTATATTCATCTTTTTATTTTAATTTGAGGCCCTACTATGTGTCAGGCAAAGTTACAAAGTGCAGTGGGAACATAGGAATAACTACCTCTGCTTGAGGAATCAGAGCAAAGTGATAAAATGAGTAGTATAACTTTAGTGGCTTTTAGGAGTGTACTATTTTGGTGTTTGGTTTTTCTTACCTGATCTCCTTATAAATCACAGGCATTAACAACTCAGTTGTAAAAGGAATGGTATATCAACCTGAGTAATAAAGTCCTTTTGATATGGTTATTGAAAGAGTATTTATCATTGCCTTATTAAATATGGAGAAATAAGTGTGCCTTTTTTTTCAAATGGTTTCACTTGCTCATGTTTTCTTTGTTGACCCAAATGAATGAAATTAGAATAAACAATCTCTAAGTCATTTGTAATCATGAGCTGATTAATGGAGTTTGGTTTCATAGCCATTATTCATTCACGAACACCTGATATCTTTCCCATAAACAAATTGTGTTTGTCCAAATTAAGAAATTAAATGAAGCATTTGATGAGTTTATGATTGACCCTTCTAACTCAGAGCCCATTAGTCAATGTCGTTATCATAGAAAACTGTTTGACTAATGTGCTGTCTAAAGAAGCATGTGGATTTATTATGACTTCTGATTAATGCTTGCTGCAAGCCAACTACTAGATTATAATAATTTTTTGATTCTCATTTTAGCAGTCATTGAAGAATTTCATCTCTGATGAAATGCGCTTATGTCCCATTAGATTTAGAGATGATTACAAGGTATTGAGTGAAAAAGTTTTTAAAGGAATTCTATATTTCCAAAAGTATATACAGTGTATCCTTTAGAAAGATGCTTTTTTTGAAGCAGTTTAGCATCTTGTAACTTTGTGGACAGCATCTTTTTCTTTCAGAGTAATAAGCCATTGTCAGGTTTTTTTAAACTAGAACTTATTCATTTATTAAGAAAGAAATTAAGATAGAAATAGCGTAATTGTATGAATTTCTCACATTCTGTTTAGATTGAAAACAAGTTTTGGTAATTTAAATATTTATGTTAAAATTATATGTAATTTTTGCTTATTTCAATATGTTTTAGTTTTGTCAGTAAAGCAAATCCCTATTTACCCAGTTTATTTTTATTATAAACTTAGAATAAGCATTTCACTTTTAAAAATCTTTTCAATAGACTAGTTACTAAATGTTATAAACCACTATTTACATGAGCCTTCAGTGTGATTCCTGTTTGAGGCTACACTGTAAGACTATCATACTATTATGAATAAGTTCTAGTTTAAAAAAACCTGAAGAAATCAAGGACCACAAATATGGCTGAGTTGTTTAGTTGGGGGTGGGGTGGGGAGTAGGTTTTAAAAGTTGGAATCACTGGCTTTATCAGAATCCATCTGATTAACTGAGTTTATAGGCCAGATATGTGGGGTTTATAGTCTTCATTGTGAAGTAAATTGACATGTATGCCTCTTAAAGTGGGGAAGACAGAAGCAGCATGCTGACTAGAATGGAAAAAAGAGTCTTTTAGGAGGAAAATCTTTCTTATTTCCTTTTTAATATGCAAATTGTGATGATCCACCATTTTTTCTTGTGTACATTCTGAGTTTAGTAGAAAAATTAGGGAAACAAGCCCAGATATGCTAGGCACATTATGTATATTGTTTTATTTAATTAAGAGCAGAATATAATCATAATGACTAAAATAGAGCTAGGAGAAAATAAATTTTTTTTTTGTTTTCCTAAAAGTCCTTTTATTAGCCAAAATTAGAAATGATTTTTCTCTCAAATGAGGCCTTACTTTGATTCCTCTGCTTTTAATGAGACTGGGACATCAGAGGAAAAAAGTCAGAAGAGTTTTACTGATCTTTTCCCGTATGTAAAGTAGTGCTGAGCCACCGCTTCCAACTTTCTGCCAAAAATGGGAATCTTTTCTGACCATGCCGTTGAGGACGTCTGAGTTGATATATCTGAACAAAAGGGCAGCCATAGAGAGGTTTGTTTGCAGCTCATGGCCAAGATCAGAGGGCATACCTGAATTACACTGAGTTAAACTTCTCTTCATTTGTTAAAGGTTCTGTGATGAAGTAGAACATAACCTTCTTACCTCATTTTGGAAATGAAGATGGCAGATCTATTCTGTAATAGAAGCACATTGGAGAAGTCATTATAATATTCAAACAGGAGACTTTGAGCAAGAGATTCTGCAGAAGTTCTATTCCCCCCCCTCTTTTTTTTTGATATGGGGGGGTGGTATACACTTTATTAATCCAATTTATTCTCATCAGTATAGAAAAAAATGTAATACTTAAGATTACCTTAAAGGACATTCATAGAACTAACATGTAGTGAGTGTTTACTATGTGGAAAGCATTGCATTATGCATATTCCATATATTATAACACTTAGTCCATATTCTTACCAAGTTTTTAAACTTGTATCTTAGGATATATCTTAAATGTATCTTTTAAAATTATGCATAAAAATGTACTGTTTAGTTTGGAATGCATTGCAGAGCCAACAGTTATGTTGATAAAAGAATTAGTAGCAAAGGTATTTACTACCAGGTTTTTAGTCCCACAGAAAGGATATCTAAAGGGTGCCTGGGTGGCTCAGTCAGTTAAGTGTCCAACTTCTGCTCAGGTCATGATGTCATGGTTCGTGGGTTCAAGCCCCGTGTCAGGCTCTGTGCTGACAGCTCAGAGCCTGGAGCCTGCTTCAGATTCTTTCTCTCCCTCTTTCTCTGCCCCTCCCCCAGTTGCACTCTGTCACTCTCTCTCTCTCTCTCTCTCAGAAATAAACACTAGGAAAATAAAAAAAGAGCCACTTTGTCAAAAATCCAAAGGAATGAAGCAGAATATAGTAGAGAAGGCAAGAGAGGAAAGTGAACTTTTTTTAGTGTGTTTATAATTAATGTAGCACAAAGATAATAATTGAGTAGTAGAGCAAAATGGCATTGACAATATGTACATTTCTATTCTGTATAATTCTGAAATACTAGTTTAATACTGATATTTCATCTATACTTTGTCCTCAGATGCATTTTTCACCTAAGATAAGACCAGGACTAGTGAAGGACATTTCTTGGTTACATTCTTTGTCCTTTTTCTGTGAGGCGATTGGGGGAGAAGGCCTTGAATGAAATAAATTAATCCTAAAGAAGGAGGAGTCAGGCCCTAAGAAAGCAGGTTTGACCTGGGAAGAACAAAAAAGGGAGATGAACATTGGAGATCTAGTACTAGAGGGAGAAAAGTGGTCGGTATCCAGGAAGAGCTGGAACCAGGCTTGCAGCATCTGCGTTTGTCTCTTTCTGTCCCCCAGCTATGGACTAAAGGGTGCCTTTCCCACCTCCCATTCCTATGTTGAAGTCCTGGTCCCCAGTGTAATGGGATTTGGAAAGGGGGCCTTGGGGAGATAGAGTTAGATGAGGTAATGAGGGTGGGCCCTTCGTGATGGGACTGGTGCTCTGCTAAGTAGGAGCCACCAGTGAACGTGTCCTCCCTCCCCTCCCTCATATTGGGACGAAGTGAAAAGACAGCTATCTGCAAGGCAGGAAGAGAGCTCTCACGAGAATCTGACCAGGCTGGCACCTTAATCTTGGTCTTTTAGCCTCCAGAACTGTGAGAAAATAAACTTCAGTTGTTTGAGTCACTCAGCCTATGGTGTTTTGTTATGGCAGCCCTAAGACGCCCCCAAACACACCTGTCATTCTTATCACCCCCAACCTCTCCTGCCCCGTTAGTTGTAAGATAAGTTTTTCAGAGACCTCTGAAAGTAGATTGGATCCATATTGGTTCTGGGAAATATTCAAATTAGTCTGCTCACTAGTAATACAATAACCCAATAACTGGGAAATGAGACTTGAAATAGTAATACCTTACAAGGTTTTTAAAATGGAGATTAGAAAGAGGAGTTACGTCTGTGGCCAAATTGTTTTCTGTTGTTAGAGGTTAATGCAAAACGTAACTTTCTGGAAACATGTCAAAACATAAATCACATTTCGTTTTTTAAAATAATGGAAAAACAGTACAACATCAGGAAAAATACTAATTCTTTAATACCTCAAAATATTATAGAAATATAAAATTACTGAAAACTGGAATTGTAATCACTACATAAATAGTTACATATAGGTCTTCTTTATAAGTTACAAAGTGCCTGTTACTGCATTTTATCAGATATGTATATTGACTTATTATCTACTGAAGAAAAAAGTGAGAGTTTAGGATGAGTGTGATTTAAAAAAATCAGAACAATATGAAAAGATAAAAATAAAAAAATCTGAACAGATTTATGTTGAATATATAGATGGTAGTAGTAGTGGTCGAGTGAGTCCTTTGTATGTCTTTTCCATTTGTCTTATGGGGGAGGAGCAGGTATTATGCACTTAATGTATCAGTATATTTATATACAGAAAAATGTTGCTGTATTGGAGTGAGTTTCTTGTCTTACTGTCACTTCCTTCTCATTAATGTTCTAGCCTAAAAGAAATAACTAAGCAATCAAGCTCTGTATTCAGTGAATGGAATATCACCACATTTTTATGACTGTGCCCTTATGCAAACTTCTTTCTTTGACTTTAGGAATATTAGAGGAATTGGGATTTAAGTTAAAATTCTACTATGCTTTTTTCTCCCCAAAATTGAATTGGCCTAATTCATCTACATATTCATTGTTATTATAGCCTAAGCATTTAATTCCCCTGAACCTTACAACCTTACAAACCTTCAACCTTACAAAAGAGATGAAGGAATATTTCCTCTTCCCACCTAGCAGCCCCCCGCCCCCATCTACTGTGAAAGTGTTCTTTTTTTTGTTGGAGTATTTACAGTATCTGTATGCTTATGAAGTAAAAATTTGGAGCTAGTCACTTATTTTGGAAATTACTAATTCTTCAATTCCCTATTCAATTATTTCAGTGTAGTTTGCCAAAGACTATAGTTTTAGTCACATTTACTAGACCAGCAGGCATGGGGGGAGGGAAAGATTATTTCATTACCTATAGTGAAGTCTTAGAAAATAATGACTTCATTGGCCAGGGCAGTCCAAAATGAATATTTTGAACAGACAACAGTAAACTAGGAAGCATTCCATTTGTGGGAGGAAAAACACATGAAGTGCATGGTTTATGTAACAAAATAGAACCCAACTCACATGTAAAATACATTTGTTGGTGACTTTTTCATGAAGAAAAATAATGTTTGCTTTGGTTTTGCACCAACATTGAGAAAGTATGCAGAAATGATAATAGTCCTGGCTGCAAGGTAGACTGAAAGAATTTATTGTCATATTTATAGCTTTGGGATAAGATAAAATCATAAATTATAGTGTTCTCTCTAAAAGTGGTGTCAGAAAAAAGAAATAGAGAAACTTTATATCCTTGATTATACTGAGACTAAATTAGTGAATCACAGAGGTTTTTGAAAAAGAAAGTTTTGGCTCTTTGTTTTTTAAACTTTCTATGTCTTACCTCAGTTGAGTATTTCTTTTAGAGCACATAAAGTGAACATTCAGTGTTAAGTTATATATATCATAAGCTATAGAGTTTTAGAATTAACCAAAATTTCTTTGTATATTATTTCTGTAATGTGTAAGATTAACTGTTATGGACAGTTTATAGTATATCAACTGAATTATTACACAAATATGACCTCTGAGTAATTAGGAAAATATCTACATCTTATATGTCTCAGATAAAAATATTAGGATTATATCCAATAAATATATCTCATTCTCTCAGTACTATAGGAAATTAAAGGCATTTAATCACATTCAGTTTTTAAACTTCCTACGCAAAAAGGATTCCCACTGACATTTGGGTCTTTTCTGTGGCATTGGGTTGGATCATTTCAACTTTCAACCTAAAATATAGATCAAGCAATTTGGGAATTTTACAAAGGCCAGCATGCTGAAGTTTGTTTGGTAAGAAATAGAAAAGTCTGTGATCAAACAATGGTGACAGCATTCTTTTTTTTTTTTTTAATCTTTATTTATTTTGAGAGAGAGAAAGATAAGAGTGGGAACAGGAGAGGGACAGAGAGAGGGAGACAGAATCCCAAGCAGGCTCTGCACTGTCAGCCTGATGCAGGGCTTGAACCCAGGAACTGTGAGATCATGACCTGAGCTGAAACCAGATGCTTAACTGACTGAGCCACCCAGGCACCCCATGACAACAGTCTTAAGGTAACTCCTTTAGTTTATCTAGATATCTAGTTAAACCGACCAGAATATATAAGGATAAACCATCCATACCAAATTCACTGGTGATCTACAGTGTTTGCATTTAACATTCCATGGTTTGTCACTGAAGAGGATGCCTTAGTATATCTAATTATTTAAACTCCTGTGAAATAAGGAGAGAAAAAAACTAATCTGTTTTCATTACAGAAAATGCTCATGAGTATTGATATTGTATGTATTCTAAATCCAGAAAAAATGTCTTTAAATACTTTTTAAAAAACAACTTTAAGCATGTAACCAAGGATAAAGATGAGGATTTGGGGGTTTTTCCCCTTTGTATCTTAAAAATGTATGTTAAAGAAAAATCTTGGGGAGCCTGAGTGGCTCAGTCAGATAAGCATCTGAATCTTGATCTCAGTTCAGGTCATGATCTCATGGTTTGTGAATTCAAACCCACATTGGGCTCTATACTGACAGTACAGAGCCTACTTGGAATTCTGTCACTCTCTGCCCCTCCCCCTGCTTGCCTTCTCAAAATAAAGTAAATTTAAAATTTAATTCTCAAAGTAAGTAAACAAAAAATATGTTGATTTGAGGCATAATGTTTCATGAAATGGACCTTCTCAAAATTAGATGGCTATAGTGTCCTCACTAGAGGTTATTAAGACATGTCCAAGACATGTCTAATGTTTCAGAGACATCAGTACATATACATGCGCGCACACACGCGCACACACACACACACACACACACACACTAAAAATAGCCATGATGATAAAAGAATGCACAGAAATGTTATCTATCATTTTGTCAGGCTAAGAAAGTCATTTAATGTGCTTAAAGTCAATGCCAAAAATTCAAAATCTAACAGAACACCTACTGGAACTAGAAGGGGAAGAGCAGGAGCACCCCAAACCCAGGAGAAGAAAATAAATAATAAAGATTAGGGCAGAAATAAACATTATAGAATCCAAAAAAATAGTTGAGGAGATCAATGAAACCAAGAATTGGTTCTTTGGAAAAATAAACAAAATTGATAAACCTCTGCCAGGCTCCTTAGAAAGAAAAGAGAGAGCACCCAGATAGACAAAATCATGAATGAAAAAGGATCTATTACAACCAGTCCCTTAGAAATACAAGCAATCATTAGAGATTATTATGAAAAATTATATGCCAACAAGCTGGACAACCTAGAAGAAATGGACAAATTCCTAAATGCGCATGCTCTACCAAAATTCAAACGGGAAGAGATAGAAAGCATGAATAGACCAGTAACCAGTGAAGAAATTGAATCCGTTATCAAAAACCTCCTAACGAATAAGAGCCCAGGGCCAGATGGCTTCCCAGGGGAATTCTACCAGACATTTAAAGCAGAGCTCATACCCATTATTCACAAACTATTCCAAAAAATAGAAATAGAAGGAAAACTTCCAAACTCTTCTAAGAAGCCAACATCACCTTGATACCCAAACCAGACAGAGGCCCAGCAAAAAAAGAGAACTACAGACCTATATTCTTAATGAATACAGATGCAAAAATACTCAAAAAGATACTGGCAAATCAAATTCAACAGCATATAAAAAAATTATCCATCATGATCAAAAGGGATTCATTCCTGGGTTACAGGGCTGGTTCAATATTTGCAAATCCATCAATGTGATCCATCACATTAGCAAAAGAAAAGATAAAAAACCATATGATCCTGTCGATAGATGCAGAAAACGCATTTGACAAAATACAGCACCCTTTTTATAAAAACCCGTGAGAAAGTCGGAATAGAAGGAACTTACCTAAACATTATAAAAAGCAGTTTATGAAAACCCCACAGCTAATATCATCCTCAGTGGGGAAAAACTGAGAGCATTCCCCCTGAGATCAGGAACATGAACAGGGGTGTTCACTCTCACCACTATTGTTTAACATAGTGCTGGTAGTCCTAGCATCAGCAATCAGACAACAAAAGGAAATAAAAGGCATCAAAATTGGCAAAGAAGAAGTCAGACCTTCACTTTTCACAGATGACATGATACTTCACGTGGAAAACTTGGCAGACTCCACCAGAAGCCTTATAGAACTGATCAATGAATTCAGTAAAATTGTAGGGTACAAAATAAATGTGCAGAAATCGGTTGCATTCCTATGCACCAATAATGAAGCAGCAGAAAGAAAAACCAAGAAACTGATCCCGTTCACAATTGCACGAAAAAACCAAAAAATACCTAGGAGTAAACCTTAACCAAGGATGTAAAAGACCTATATGATGAAAACTATAGAAAACTTATGAAAGAGATTGAAGAAGACACCAAGAAATGGAAAAACATTCCATGCTCATGGATCGGAAGAATAAACATTGTGAAAATGTCCTTACTACCCAAAGCAATCTACACATTCAATGCAGTCCCCATCAAAATTGCACGAGCGATTTTCTCAAAGCTAGAGCAAGCTATCCTCAAATTCATATGGAACCACAAAAGACCCCGAATAGCCAACATAATATTGAAGAAGAAAACCAAAATGAGAGGCATCACAATCCCAGACTTTAGCCTCTACTACAAAGCTGTCATCATCAAGACAGTATGGTATTGGCACAAAAACAGACACATAGACCAATGGAGTAGAATAGAGAGCCCAGAATGGGGCCCACAAATGTACGGCCAATTATTTTTTGACAAAGCAGGAAAGAGTATATGATGGAAAAAGGACTTCCTCTTTATCAGGTGGTGCTGGGAGAACTGGACAGCAACATGCAGAAGAATGAAACTAGACCACTTTCTTACATCATACACAAAAATAAACTCAAAATGGCTGAAGGACCTGAATGTGAGACAGGAAACCATCAAAACCCTCGAGAATAAAGTAGGAAACAACCTCCTTGACCTCAACCGCAGCAGTTTCCTCCTCGACACATCCCCAAATGCAAGGGAAATGAAGCAAAAATAAACTCATGGGACCTCATCAAGATAAAAAGCTTCTGCAAGGCAAAGGAAACAATCAAGAAAACTAATAGGCAACCAACAGAATGGGAAAAGATAGTAGCAAATGATATATCAGATAAAGGGCTAGTATCCAAAATCTACAAGGAACTCACCAAACTCCACACCCACAAAACAAATAACCCAGTGAAGAAATGGGCTGAAGACACGAACAGACACTTCTCCAAAGAGGACATCCAGATGGCCTACAGGCACATGAAATGATGCTCAATATCACTCATCATCAGGGAAACACAAGTCAAAACCACACTGAGATACCACCTCATGCCAGTCAGAGTGGCTAAAATGAACAAATCAAGAGACTATAGATGCTGGTGAGGGTGTGGAGAGACAGGCACCTTCCTACACTGTTGGTGGGAATGTAAACTGGTGCAGCCGCTCTGGAAAACAGTGTGGAGGTTCCTCAAAAAACTGTCAACAGAACTCCCCTATGACCCAGCAATAG
>NC_043704.1:104500369-104552088 GCF_006229205.1 Suricata suricatta | reverse complement strand
GGGGGGGAAAGAGGTGGAGGTGATGGAGGAGGGCACTTGTGGGGAAGAGCACTGGGTGTTGTATGCAAACTAATTTGACAATAAACTATTTTTTAAAAAGTACAAAAAAAGTCAATGCCAAATAAGTATGAAGAAGTAATCAATGAAATAAATAACTAGATTGGGAAGATTTACCTAATAATCATATTTGTTGATCTTTGTCATACATTTGCTGACTTCTTATTGAAGCTTTCTTTATTCAATAGATGTCTTTCATAAACATTAATATAATGTGATTTTTTTCTTGTGTAGGTTTATTTTCTCTCTGGTTTTAATTAAAACTAGAGATAAATTATTTTATTTTTAAGAAATTAGTTCTAGGGGACCTGGGTGGCTCAGTTGGTTGAGCGACCGACTTCAGCTCAGGTCATGATTTCACAGTTCGTGGGTTTGGGCCCCATATTAGGCTTTGTGCTGACAGCTTGCTCAAAGCCTGGAGCTTGCTTCTGATTCTGTGTCTCCTTCTCTCTCTGCCCCTCCCCCATTCATGCTCTGTCTCTCTCTCTCAATAATAAATAAATGTAAAAAAAATTGTTTTTAAACGAAAAGAAATTAGTTCTAGACATGATGACATCACTTTAAACAATGTAATGTTGGAGAACTGGTGGCTCAGTTGGTTGAACATCTGACTTCAGCTCCAGTCATGATCTCGCGGTTCATGGGTTTAGGCCCCACAGAGGGCTCTGTGCGGACAGTTCAGAGCCTGGAGTCTGTTTCAGATTCCATGTCTCCCTCTCTCGCTGCCCCTTCCCCTTGCACACTGTCTTTTTCTCTCTCTCAAGAATAAACATTAAAAAATTTTTTAAACAGTATAATCAATTATAACATATTTATAGAAAAATAGAGGGCTGGTTAAAGGTTTCATTGATTTAAAATGGCAACATAATTTGGACCTAACTATAAATGTACATATATTTTGACAACTTACCAGGCATTATGGGAGACAAAAGTAGTCTTCAATATAATCTGCCCTCGAAGTTCATGGCCATCTGTTGGAGGAACAGATATAGACAAACTATTACATAACCCAATTCTTATATAAATGATGGGGAAGAACAAATGAAACTTAGCATTAAAGGATGATGTTGCCCCGCCTTCTGTTCCTCTGTAACACCTTAGACATTTCACTGCCCCATGCAGATCCCCTACTGATCAGAAGGATCACTCTTTCATCATCAGTTGTACGTTGTCCTAAAGTTCTTGCCTCACTAGGAAAAGAAACTATCTCTGCATTACTCACATCTTTTTCTGCTGATCAGTATTCTCATTAATATGATTGGTGGGGTTTTTTAGTAAGGAAGCAAAGTAAGAACATTCTAGGCCTTGTATATTAACAACAAATAAAAATAATATCTAATACATATGTACAATTATATGTCAAGCACTCTTGCAGATATTATACACATAATCGTTTATTTAAATTTGGTAACAACCCTATAAGTGGATATTATTATCCCTGTTCTATAAATGAAGTAACAATGGCCCACAGAAATAAAGTAACATTACCAGTGTTAGACAGCCATAAACTCATGCTTTTATTTTATTTTTTTCATAAACCTGTGCTTTTAATTATTCCCTGCAATGAACAAAGACAATGTTTAATGTGCTCATTGACTTTTGATTTAACAATGGGGGAAAGGAGATAGTGTGACTTCTTTCTGGATCAGTGGTTCTCAAGCCTGTATCCTCCTAGTCTTTTTCTATGATAAATATTTTGTAGCAGCCCCTTTTCTTTCCTGAAATAAAATTTGTAGAGAATACAACTTATCTGTATATACAGTTTTTAAAAATAGTTTCTTCACTAATCTAAGGGAGATATGAAAGGAAAGTGATTTGTGATGATGTATTTTGATTTGTTTAAAATAGAGGCAAAACCATGATAGAAAACTTTATGAAGGAGTCAGTTATAACAGATGCCTATAAAAAATAAATTTTTATTTAATAATTTTAAGATCAGAATTGTTCCATATGAAAAGCATGAGAAAATGGAAGAGCAGAGTGTTCAGGTGAACATTAGTGTAAAACATTACTATTACTTTGTAAACAGTCTGATATAACAGTCTGATAGCTTCATTAGAAAAAAATGGGACATAATAGTAAAATTAGTATTATATTCAATTGTGGACAAAGCTAGAAAACTCAATTTCAAATATTCAACTAGATATTGCCAACTTTTTATTCATATTTGACATTTCTAAGGTTGTACATGTGCTTATATACATAGATATATTTTATACACATGAATGAAATAGCTATAAGTGCAGATAAGTATGTGTATTATATCATAGCAATTCAGACTCATGTATGACAATGCCCTTGGCAAGTAATCAGAAATGGTGAACAGTGGTGTTGAGTAAAACTTTCAACAAAGAAAAGTATAATATTCTTTTAGTCTGCCCAGTAGTTGCATCATGGAACAGTCAATGTGAGTTCAGCCATGTGAAAAAAGACTGTGTTACATATAATTGGATTCTAAACTCAAATAATTATAAAAAGAATTTTCATCTACATGAGTGTTGGGTAGGGCATTCAAAAGTCCTGGGGAACATGGGATGATTTTTCCTAGAGCAGTGCAGGAACTCTAGAATCCTTGACCTCTACCTATGTAGAGGCCATATGCCTCTAACACTCACTCCAACTAAAAACACCAACACATATTTTCAAAGTGCTTAGGGACAGTAACTGTGCCCTTTGAGAATCACTGTTCTAGAACTTTCTTTGGATATCTTAATCTGACCTGAGAAATATGCTTCGGCAAAGTTTCTTCAAGTAATAAATTTGAGTAATAATCTTCCTGTGCCTTAATCAAAGGAGTAACTATAAGATGGTAATTTTAGGGCCCATGGCCAGAATCAGAAAGATTTCCCTCTATTTGAACCCCTTTTATGAGGTGACAGTGGGGCAAGGGTTGTGTCAGATTAAGTGCCTCAAAGCCAAATGGAAAACACTAGACCAAAAGTCCTTCCATGGAAGAATAGTGAATTCAGAAATATAAAAGTTGAGTCCAATAAGGTGGAACCTGCCCACAGCCAGGTTTACCCTGAACAGCTGTAGGCCAAGCTGGTGGTTTTGGACCTGGCCTAAGCCTGGTCCAAATGGGAGAAGTGAATAATCAAGAAGGTTGGTATGGAGAGCAGCATGTATCCATGTTGAGGCAGTTTACATGTCACACTTTAGATAAAGATAAAAAATATCTTAAAATAACAAATCAAAATCAAATTGAAAATAAGTAACCTAATGTAATGATAGTATTAACATGTATGTATTGCTTTTTGTAGTAGCCGTCAAATTGAGTATTTATAATTTACTAGGCATTGTACTGACCACCTTACATATCATTTTTTTTATCTTACAACAATTTTATGAAATAAGTGGAACAATATTATTGTCCCCAGAGTACAGAGAAGGGCACTGAGAAGTAGAGAGGTTGATTAAAAGTCAGGCACGAATAGTATTCTTGAAAGTGATTCATCAAAGAACATGGTTCTTTCTAATTTTAATTTATTAAATTGTTTATCCTGTGTACAAGAGAAATTTATTAATGAGTGGATTTGTGTGTATTGTAGTTTTGGTATCCACCTGGTGATGTTATCTAAAAGAATAAATGCAGGTCACTGAATCTTCAAGAATACTTAATGTATATGACCCACTTTTTCTTTTGTGTGCAGTATTAGATATATTACAATAACTCTCCCAAATTAGTTACCATTATATATTTTTTTGTGTAATAGATCCATCTTTAAGGTGCAAATTAAAGTTACATATCTCCTTCTCTGGCTACATGAAAGTTAAACATCAAGGGTTGTCATTATTATATAAGGCACAAAATAGTGAATTAGTAATACTGTGAGTTTATAATATATCTCAGAGTATACTGTATGATAATATCAGCGCTGCGTTTATTTTTTAGAGCTGTTTGTTATTTATTTCCCCTTCCCTTCCCCCAAGAGAGGTTCTATCTTCCATAGTTGTTTTGTTTACTTTCGTACTCTGTAAGCAGTTACTCCTTTTATCTCTGTTCCACTTACCTTTTTGGTAGCTTGACATTACAATGAGTCATAATTGGTATTCATAAAAATGACATAGTTAGAAGAACATTTCTTATCACCTTCTGGCGGTGAGTCTTTTCTCACCTCAGACCTTGTAGCAGGGGGAAGTTCTTCATATGAGGAACCGAAAGCATCCATGTTGAAAATAACTACAAATTGCCAGGACAAAGAAAAGATTTCTTAGGCTTCACATACTCAGACTTGTACTAAACGTAAAAACATGAAGAGTTAGAATTAAGAGCCTTTCTCTGAAAGTGCTTGGCTCCTGTCTGTCTGTCTGTCTATCTATCTATCTACCTATCTACCTACCTACCTTCCTACCTACCTACCTATCTATCTAAGCTAATTAGTTATTTGCTTTTTGGAAGTAAGTATTCCCTTGCAACAGCTGACGCGGATCTCTGGGATTTTCCTGTTTATAGAAACTTAAAAGTTGGATTACTTAGGGAAGGGGAAGGTAGTAGGTGTCAGGAAAGGGAACTGACATGAGACCAGCCCTAATCCAAAGCCCTGGAGAAATGAAGTAAAATAATAGGGTGTTACTTTGACTTAGTAAAAAATTATTTTGTGGGTCAAATCAAGAGTCAATGAAGCTTTGACATTTCAAATATATCTAGTTTTAGATATTTTTCGCAGGTCAGTAGAGGCAAATGTTTTAAATTATAAATGTAAAGTAGGGACCATTTATCACATAAAGCACACCTAGAGAGAAATAAACTTTTATTAAGTCAGAATCCTGAAAAAAGTTGCTGCCTTCCTATTTTGCCAATCTAGGAAACCTTGACACTAATAGTAAGATGGTATCTACTAATTCTGTTAATTGAAACAAACTACACTGTTAACAGGTTCACTAAGATGAAGATGGGAAAAAGCTCTGTGGGGGATGACTGCACTGGCCTTGTAGAATAAAAATAATTATAATGTACTTTGCATACTTGTATATAGTATTCTACAAATTTGCACATAATGGGTTCTGATACCAATTGCTGCTTTTCCTCACTAAGGAAAGCCTTTTACTGCTGTGGTTAAGAAGATAATTTTGGTCTAGCTGTTTCCTTTTCTCTATATGTTGAAAAGTTATTTCTTTGTTAGAGTTAACCATTGTGTGTGTTATTTGGGCAGCACAAATATAGAACATTTTCATCATCACAGAAAATTCCAGTAATAATCTAGCACTAGAGTCTGTTCTTATCCATTGTGAGGGCTACCTCACCTCATGCAAAGTTGTGAAGCTTCCGTGAATACTGTGAAATGTGAGTAAGGGTGAAAATATTCAGATTTTACCTCATATGCTTCTATATTATTTGATTATTTTCCCCCATTAAGCAAGTACTATTTTTGGAATTTAAAAAATTAGTCACCTCGTCATCCTTCAAAAATGGAATAATAAGTAACAAAATATTGATAAAGGGTATCCACAATTTACTAATCTTATTCTAAATCCAATTTACGAGAAGATGCTAGAATTTACCTTTGTGAAAGTGATTGGCAAAGATGTTTCACGATTACTCTCTTGATTTTCAGAGATAGAGAATACCATCAAATAGAGAATATTTTGTCTGTTTCTACCCCTTAGTCCTACTGATAATGAAATCTGTTTTTCCAGGATATAACCATAAAACGGCTCCCTTTACCATGTCTTTCTTTGTTCATTTATTTATTTACTTATGGTTTGGAATAGGAAAGAGAAAAATCTGGGCAAAAGACAGATTGCATGAGAACTAAAATAAGTGACTAAGAAATTGCATGTCTTGAGTATTCTCTTTTACTTTCTAAACTTTTAAGGATTGATCATTTATATAGCAACTTTAAGATTAGTCTCTTTAACTGCTTTTCCTGTTAGCGAATAATTTAATAAACTTAATGAAGTATAGAGATTCCAGAAGCATCATTTCTGAATCACTTTAGATTTCTTTCAAGTGAAATAATATACTTAATATGTAAGATGTTTATGCTTAATGAATGTCTATAATAAATAGAAGGAAGGAGATCCACTGAAAACTACAAGGTAAGGTCTTTGGCCAGTTCATAGAAACAAATCACCTTGACGGGCAGTTCAAATAAGATCACGGCCTAATTTCCAATTTAATGAATGCTTTTTGAACCCTTTCGATATGTGTACATAATACGACAGGTATTAAGTATATAGAAATGAACAGTTCACACTCCCTGTCTGACTGCACTAAGTGTAATAGAAGGTGAGAGGAAAAGAAAGAGTGGGAGTAGTCTAGAAAAAGTGAATGGAGCAAGTGATGAAGGGTTGGGCTTGAAGGCTGAAAGGAACTCATTCCCCAGCAGTCTCGTTTGGGTTAGTAGAATCTACCTTGAGTAACTGTAACTACAGTTTAATTATTTCTAGGCTTCCATCATTCTCTTGACATATGCTGCCCTTAAAGTTTGACCATCCAGTTTCTTCCCAGTCAAAAAATAATCTTACCAAGACCTTTTTCTCACTCTTCTACTCTACTTATATTTGATCTATTAAAAGTAAATATTGATGTTTACTGAAACATCAGTCCTTCACCAGGTTACTTTTTGTAAACTTCGTATATCTATATTTATACTGACAATGATCTTAAGAGAAGGACATATAGGCATAGTATAATCAGTATCCAAAACTTTAAGGCAGGTAAATCTTTAAGGATTTTCTTTAAATGTTTAAATAATTGTTAAAACTGGGGCGCCTGGGTGGCTCAGTCGGTTAAGCGTCCAGCTTCCTGCTTGGGCTCAGGTCATGATCTCATAGTTCGTGGGTTCAAGCCCCGCGTCGGGCTTTATTCTGACAGCTCAGAGCCTGGAGCTGCTTCGGATTCTGTGTCTCCTCTCTCTGACCCTTCCCTGCTCATGCTGTCTCTCTCTGTCTCTCAAAAATAAATTAAAAACATTTTTAAAATTTAAAACAAATAATTGTTAACTGACAGGTGAATAAGTTCAAGGGTT
The DNA here is from genome assembly GCF_006229205.1 of Suricata suricatta. NCBI lineage: Eukaryota > Metazoa > Chordata > Mammalia > Carnivora > Herpestidae > Suricata > Suricata suricatta. Next base: position 104,545,060 of record NC_043704.1, on the reverse strand, counting down.
GTGTTATGCATTTCCTAAATGTAAAAAAAAAAATTAGAATATTTTCTATGTAGTTAGATAGCTTTAAAATGAGTAAATTGGCATAATGGATCATTTTCTTTCTGGAAGTCATCAGTGGATTAACAAGTAATACTAGAGAAGTAGAATTATTTTTATTGTCTGTTGTTTCAGTGTAATTATTCATAGTTTTATATATTAATGAGCATTAATAGAAGCTATATTGTAGCAGTTTCTTTTTAAATTAGAACATATAAATTAAATAAAGAGCATTTGTCCTTTGCTTACCCTCATACTTCTATCAAAGGCACATGCTGTTAGGACCAATTAGTTATCATTTATGTTTTTTTCTGTTGTTCTCATTGGTTGGATCTAGATTTGCCTTTAAGCTGTGTGTGTATTATTGACATTTTCTTCAAAGACTCACACTAGAACCAGATGATAAAATGAGCTGTGCTCTCCAGCAGATACGTGTACAGTATTCAGCCGTTTGTAGGTGATTTTGCTGGGCTGTAACAAAATAAAGCCTAAAGCATCATATTAACTGTGCTGTTTATGTGGGTGCTAATACACTTTGAATAAAACCCTCAATTACTAAGTATTTTTGAGTCTTGACAAGACAGTCCCATGACGTTAATGGTATCTTTATAACCTTTTTAACTTCTTGTTTCTCCGACAGAGCTCTACAATAACAGCAATGGGTTTGCCCTTGGCAAGCAAAAACTCATTTTGAGAGGATAATAGGTATTTACTATTTAGATAGCTGGCAATAAAATTTCTCTGAATGAGATTTTCCTGAGAAACTATAGACTGATTAAATTACTTTCTTTTAATGGACTGGAAAAGCGTGTAATAATAGTTTGTTGAAGCTTTGCATCCAATGTCTTCCTTCCTTTTTTAGAGGCACAGAAGCAGTCTGGTTTTAGTGAATTATGGGGGATGGTAGAAATTATTCTTCATTTTATAGCTTATTCTTTCTTTTTTCTTTAAGGAAAAAAAGTGAGTACTTCTATGAAGATAAGGACATGAGTAGTAATATATCAGTTTACTTCAAATTTTATTTTAATCAGAAGTAAAATTTAGCAGTTGTTTTATGCCTCAAGAATTTAGTTTTTAGGAAATATACCCCAATGGAGATATAAATTTGGGGGGAAAAACCATTTTTTTCTAGTTAATATTTTTGCTTGACTTATTTGAAATAAATGAAAATCACTAAACTGTTTTCTTTATCATTTAAAGACTAAAGTTGAAATTATTCCCTTTTATAGTATTATTAATATATGTGTTTATATTTTATGAGCAGTTTAATAAGAATTTTTTAATGTTTTATAAAACTCAATATAACATTGCCTTATATAAAATGTAAGAAAGAAATTCACATTAGTTCTGATAGAAAAGAAATACATAAAATACATGTCATTATTATAACTCATGATTAAGGGGCATCTCAAAATTCCACTTAATGTTAATATTGTCAATAAATGTCAACTAAGAAAAATAATTTACCATTCTTAATTTAAAATGTGAAAACTTACATAAAATATATTTGGTAATTCATACTCTAAACATTATTCTTTAAAGACAAATCCATTATGGTCCTTGGGGATGACAGCTTGCAGAATATCTTTCAAGGCCATGAATTTTGCACAGAAGTACATCAAATTCAGTATTTTATTGGCAGTCAGAATTTCATATTTGTCACTATAATAAAATTGTGATTGAAATGGGACCTTGAGTGTCCTGTCTTATATGAAGTACTTTGAATTTGAATATCACACAGATCCTAACTTAGAGCACATTCATTTTCTCTTAAGCCTTTGGCACTGACACATCCATTGCTGGCATTGTTTTTCATTCCAACAAATCTGCGCTGTTGGCACCAATAGGTACAGGGGACACTAGTCACCATGGTAAGGAAGTGAAAAGAGAAACAATAATATTTGTCTTCCCCTTTGAATGATCTATTCCAGTTATCTACTAGAAGCTATAAACTACTTAATAATTTAAATTGCTTTTGTTGGGTCAACTATTTTGTCATTGTACTTTTTTCTGCCTTCTCAGGATTATAATAAATAAACATCAGTGAAATATTGTGAAATAATATCTTGTCTAGTCAATTTACTGAAATTTGTTTTCAGTTGGGCTGGGAAGATTTTTAGAGAAAAATTGATTACTTTAAAATGGAAACTTACCCTCTTTAATATACAGTTCTACTTTAATTCTGATAGTCCTGAGGTTACTGGTAAACCAGATTTACTGAAGTATAGCAGGGATTTAATGAATATTTGCTTTCACCTTCATCATTCATTCTTCAGTAAGACATAACGTAGGCTCCTACATTTTTTTTTAGTTCAACTTTCTTTCATTCAAATTGGGTAATGAATACCCTTGAAAAATATAAGGTGTTTTCCCTCAATGTCTTACGGCCACTTAGCACAGATTTTGTGCAGTTGTAATGGTTTTCATGAACTAAAAAAGTCATTAAAGGAAGATATTGCTGTGATTATTACTGGACTACAAATAAACTGTAACTGAATAGGAAAAACTGTAAATGCGTTTTACATAAAATGCATCAATTTAAAGCTTATTCTGATCTTTAAAAAGAGCTAGTAGATATTTTTCATGTAGAAAAATTAATTGCTATGTGTGCCTGTAAGTATTTATGAGAATAATGAATCGTTAGGTCTTTATTATTATTAAATCAAAAACTTGGGAAGTTGCTTATTTGTTTTCTGGAACCTCCATTTTCCAGTATGAATTAATGCAGTTACAATAATGTTTTTGCATTCAATAGAATACACACAAATAACGAATTTTAACTAAATATTATGCTGCAGTATTGAAGCACATCTATACACAGTTTTACATTAATCCTCATGGCCTCCAGTACTCCCCCCCCCTACTACCATTGGTGCCTTGGTGTTAACTTTATGAAATGGTAAACATTTAATACCTGAAATTCCTTTTAATATATAATTCAGGACTTGACTAACAGAATTCAGTTTCATGGCACTGTTGACGGGTGCAGGATATTATTTTTGGCATACAGTTTCTCTCTTAAACAGTTCTTACATTGAATTTTTCTTTCTTTTAAAGAGATTTTCAGTTTTAACATGAGGGAACTGGTGTCATGGGTAAGGCTTTTACATGGAAACAAAGTAGCAGATTGAAGTGGTTTCAGGGCTTTAATCCCTTGGTAAATTAGCCAGCAGGCTAGCCTTTTCATAGATGTGCTAAACAACAGGTTGATGCCATTTGGGCATTAGCAATGAGAACCACCTGAGGGAATAGGGAATGAATAAGAAGAAATGTAGAATGGGAAGAAGACATGGCTGTTAGCTTTTCCTGGGTCGGGTTGCTAGAGTAATACCCATAAATGAGTCATTGTGTCTGGAATTTTAGGTTTCCCTTTGTATGTTCTTAAATGTAAGTTATTCTTAAAACTCTCAAATTTACTTTAAAGATAACATTACATTGTATTATTATGTAATATCAAAGTGGAAATAAGTTTATAAATATTTAAATATTATATAAATTTATAAATTTTCTCCTTTTTGAAGAGAGATTTGAGGCTTTCAAATATACTTGCAGATTATTATTCTTAATCAAGTGGAAGAAAACATCTTGAAGTGTTTATGTGTAGAATTAATAGGACCTTAAACATTTAAATAATCTTGCCTATATGAAAACTATAAACAGATGTTCATAAGCTATTATAAAATTATTTTCTTAAAATGTTTTTACAGTTTTCTGAACTAATTACCTGACAGTAAAGAATTCTTTACCATATTGCACTATATGTATTGGATAATGTATTTAAACAACACCATCAATAAAGAATAGTGACCAGCCACAGACAGCAACACTTCGTGGAAAAATTATTTATTTAGACTTTAGCCAAGGAATGTAACTCCATGTAAACTGAATTTGTCTAATCTCAGGGAGAGCAAGTTAGGAAATTATTCATTTTGCATATCACCTAAAATTTCTAAGCTAATTGGTACCTTGATATTGATAACTATTAGAATAATGCAACATGAAGAAAATTGATAAAGGAGTAAAATCATTAAAATAACCTGGTACCCTATGAGGCCCTCTCTCTAGGCTTTTAATTTTTCATTTGGAAGGGGGGATTTTAAGGATCAATATGAAGATCTGTTGATAATATTATATTTAATTAGAGTAATCAAAAACCATGCTCAGAGCATGACACCTGCCAGGGAGAGCTTCAAAAAGACAGTAAGCAGCATGCATTAGAATCATCTCTTTTGCTTGTCCATGAGCACTAATCTAGCAGAAGTCCCAAATGGGGCAGCTCGTCAGCTATTTTATTGACTTTGATCTGGTTTGGGGGGCAGTTTATTTTCCCATAATGCCATTGATCAATGATTTCCTTTCAGCAGTGATGTAATTAAAGGGCTTTAGTCGGCTTCTGCTGTGTTGCCTTGAAATTTATTATTCTGGAGATTTAAAGAAGATCGATAGGGTGCAGTGGCCCCATGTTTAGACCCGAGTAGGAGGACCCTACTGAGAGTATAAGGCATACAGAAAACAAGGCTTCAGGACACAAACAAGATGTTTACCTGGGACCTTGAGCTGACCTATTCACAACAGATCCTGCATAACCAGTAGCGTTTTAGTACCTATTTTTATCACAGACTCAAAACTACTTTGTCCTTTTTGTTATTGATTTTTAGAGTTTGTTTTAAAGCAATTGAAATCAAATATTCGTGTTGTCAAAGGAAGAATTAAAATTTAAACATATTTGCCAGAAATGCAGATTTCAAATGCCTTTATCTTGAAATGGGAATAAAACATGATTAATTCTAGGAATGTGGATTTTTTAAAAGCTCACTAAGATGTATTGGAAAACGTGCCATTAATTTGTTTAATTTTATAACTAATTTAAACACATATAGTTATTTTTGTATGTGTAGAAATGTACATGCAATGACTACTATTCAGAAGTGATCAAAATATAACATTTGGGTAATGAGCTCAGAGGACCTGACCTACCACCAACTACAAATTAATAATTGCCTCACAACTTGCATTATTTGGTAATTAAGTAAAATCAATTCACAGATTCTTCTTAATACATAAACTGCATCCAGGGCTTTTTATAACTGTGTTTTAATGAAGTCAAAATAAGTTGAAAATAAAGGAGTTAGATTTAAGTTCACTGAACTACTTTCTGTGTTGCTCCATTAGTAAGTGTTCTGTTAAAAAAAATTCTTCACCATATACATTTGAAAATCCTGTGTACTTCTTTTAAATCATGTCAACATACATTAATATATTCTTGATGTTAAGAAATTCTGAAGTAATCCTCTTTAACTTCACTTAACACAATATCCTTCTGTCTTACTTGCCATATGTCATAGATCATGGAGAGGCCGAGTTTCAGAAATACAGGAGCTAGTGAAAAGAACCCTGGCAGGACCAGAGAGAACTGTCCTGAATTCTAATCCTGGTTTTGCTTCTTATTGCCCATGTATTTTTCAGAAGTTAAATAATCACTCTGCATGTCAGCTTTCCTATCTGTGAAATGAGATTGCGCCAGAGAGATCGGGGTGGTGAGGGGAGGATACATAACACCCCAAGGAGCGTTTTCACGAAAGGCATTCCATCAGATGCTCTTTGCCTATGCTGAGATGGACCTTAGATGTTTTGATCAACTGGCAAATTTTGCCAATATTAAAATTTATTCTCTTAACCTTAGGGTTAAGGAACTTTTAGTCATCAAAGTTCATGTTGAAAAGACAACTGCCTTACCTAGAAATCAGAAAGTAAACACAAATTTCTATGCTAAATTTGGCCACCATTGGCAGCCATGTTGCTCTTAATAAAGGTAATAGGCCACCTAGCCAGAGAACAGAAGTGGTAATGCAGGCATAGTATGATTTGCTATCGTGATAAACATTAATTTATTAACATTACCAAGACCATATGTCATAACTAAGAAATAAGCAGAGGTAAATAGCCATAATAAGGAAAAAATGAGCAAATGAGAGAATTTGTTTATATTTTAATTGTTGCTGATAATCATTTTGAGTAAGTTAAGATTTTTTGGCATCTTTGGAACATTTAATAAAAAATGATTTAGTAAAAACTGGTGCATTTGAGGAGTGTTTGGGTGACTCAGTCAGTTAAGCGTCCGACTTTCACTAAAGTCATGATCTCACCATTTATGAGTTCAAGCCCTGCGTCAGACTTGGTGCTGGCAACTCAGATTCTATGTCTCCTTCTCTCTCTCTGCCCCTCCCCCATTCATCTTCTGTCTCTCTCAAAAATAAATAAGCATTAAAATAAATTTTTTAATGGTGCATTTGAATTCAATATCTGCTAGCTGAGAGGAGCTAGAAGGATACAGAGAATCATAGTCCCTGTCTCATAAAACTTAGAGGCCAGAAGAAAATTGCTGTAATCAAAGGCAGAAGAAATAAACTGACAAATACAGCTACATTTGGAACTTGATAGAGGCATAGTTAAAGATGGAAAGACTTAATGTTTTTTATTTATTTTCTTTCTCTCGAAATTTATTTGCTTTATTTTTCTTCATAGCAGTCATTACTCTCTAACATATTTTATGCCTGGTTAGTGGTTCAGCATCAGCCTTCCCTACTAGAATGTAAGCTCCAGGGGTGCTTGGGTGGCTCAGTTGTTAAGCATCCAACTTGAGCTCAGGTCATGATCTCCCAGTTTGTGACTTTGAGCCCCGCATCGGGCTCTGTGCTGACTGCTGAGAGCCTGGAACTTGCTTCGGATTCTGTGCCTCCCCCTCTCTCTGCCCCTCCCCTGCTCAGGCTCTATCTCTGTCTGTGTCTCAATAATAAATAAACGTGAAGGAAGGAAGGAAGGAAGGAGGGAGGGAGGGAGGGAAGGAAGGAAGGAGGGAAGGAAGGAAAAAAGGAGGAAAGCTCTATAGGGGAAAGTATTTAAAATATTTGTTCAAGAACATACCCCACATCCTTTAGAATGACTAGCACATGGTAGGTGCTCATTAAACTTACAGGCTTTTAGGAGCTATTGTCTGGTGAAAATTAGAACCACAAAATAAGATAAAAGAGGGGAAATTAAAAATATTATTTATGTATTTGCTAATATGTAGATTATAAATTTGGTTAAGTATAGGAGAGTAAAGCCATCTAAGTAATATCATTATACAAGGTAGAGAAAGCATAGGAAAATGAACATGGCTAAGGGAGGATACATTCCATTTTGGATATAGTTTGACTATTGCAGAAAATATGAATTTTACACTATGACTATTTAGAAAATGAGTTGTCAGTGATTCCTGTTTGTGATCATTGCTAACAAAAACTCTTTAATGCTTGCACTGTATTGAGAAGCCAGGCATTAGCCGGATTAATTGTCCTCCATGTCATACACTGCTATTATCCAGTCTTAATCCACTAATAAACTCCTTCTAGTCTTCTCTAACAGATTTTAAGTGTTCCTCATGTAATGGTTCTGTGCTTGCTTTCCGCCCCTCTATATTTTCATCTAAAGTGATTTCACTTGTTCCCAGGACCTCAGATATCATCCAGGTGCAACAGTTCCTAAATTTAAACCCAACCCTCTCTCTAAACGTCAGACTTAATATAGCTAACTGCCTGTCACCTCTACTTAAATGTCAGACAGGCAAGATTGTCCTGAATTCTTTTATCTTCCTGCCATCTCTTCATCCTGCTGCTTTTTCACTGTCCCTCCCATACATCCTTCCAGTTGCTCAAAACAGCGATTGGGCAAGTTCCTCACCTGCCACATGCATTCTATAAGCACGCTCAGCAGCCTCCTAAGATACATTTCAGTCTTTCCACTAATCCCATTTTCACTGCCTTCACTCTAGGCAAGTCATCATCATTTCTTGCCTAGACCATTGCAGTAGCATTCTAATTCATCTGCCCAGTCTTGCTGCCTATAATTCATTCCTCATATAGCATCCAGAATGATCTTAAACTGGAAATTGGAATCTGTCACTCACCTACACATCCACGCACATACACACACACACTTCAATGTCTTCCATTTGCCTCTAGGATAAATTTCAGAATTCTTGGTATGACTGCAAGTCTTTCCATGATTCACGCATGCCTACTTCTTCATCTTCACCCTGGACCATTCTTTACTGAGTCTAACCACACAGGCCTGCTTTTAGTTCCTCATTTGCATTAACCTGCTTTCAGTTTCTTGGTTTACATATGTTATTCCATCTGCCTAAAATACTTACCTCCTCCCTTTCTCCCAGATTAATTTAGCCTTATTATTAAGGCTTGAGCTAATATTTTATATCTCAAGGAAGCCTTCTTGACACTAGATTTTGTCAGTGTCTCCTGAAGCACTGTGAACTTTTCCTTAATAGCAATCAGTTTTTAATTAAATATGATTTTCATGATTACTTGACCTTTCTCCCTGACTTTTGGAGAGATGGTGTCTCCTTCCTATACTAAGTCCTCAAGACCCAGCAAAGTTCCCAGCATACAGCAGGTACTCAATACATCTCTGCCTTTCTCTCTTTTTTGAATTATTCTTCTCTTTTGTATTTTCAGCTATTTGGCATTTCACAGTTCTCCTTAGGATTTTTCTCTTTAATCTTTTGCAATATAGGGAAAACTATTTAAGTTGCACAGATCACAAAATTATAAAGCATATACCCGTATTGTACTACCCAGATCAGGAAACAGCCCTTTGGCGTCACCTCAGAAGTCCTCATTTTTCCCTTGTCATAACTACCACCTTCCCCTCTATTATGGTAATCACTTTCTTGCTTTGATTTATAGTTTTGCCACCTAAATATATATTGCTAGTCACTGTAGTTAGGTTTTGCATCTTTTAAACTGGAATCATATAGTATATAAGCTCTTGGGTCTTCATTTCCTCAACATTGTTCTTAAGATCCATCTGTCTGCATGCAGTTGTAGTGTGTTGATTTTGTGCTATGTCATGTTCCATTGTATGAACAGACTGCAATTTTTTTTAACCTTTTGGCTGTTGATGGACATTCATTGTCTTCAGTTTGCACGTATATTGAACAAGGCTGCTCTGAACATTCTCGTAACAGTTGATCTCCTAGTACAATTGGATGTGATTTTCTGTAAACTCCATACCTAAGAGTGGAATTGCTCTATGTATCATAGGGTACATGAAATTTCAAATTTACTAAGCAATGTGAAACTTCCCTAAAGTAGTTATACCAGTGACTTCCCCACCCTCCATCAGTAGTGCATAAACGTTCCTATTGCTCTTCTTTCTCACCCCAAATTGGTATTGTCAGACTTTTATTTTAGCCAAACTTAAATCTTTTTACTTTAAATTTACATCTCTGATTGCCAGAAAGGTCTAGTATCTTTTCATTTGTTAGCCACTTCAATTTCTCATTTTATGGAGCATCTACCTAAATGTTTAGCCTATTTTCCTATTGTTACATGTTTTTTTTCTTACTGATTTGAAAGCACTCTTGATATATTCTAGATATGTTGTTTGATTATAATGAGTAAATATTTATGGAATGACTATAGCTCTTCTCAACCTACTTACTCCTTCCTGTTCATTCACTGGAGTATTGGATATATATTTAAGATACGGAACAATATCAGTGTTCATTCTACCTTCAGTTTTAAGCCATTGTTTGATATCTTTGTTACATGCCATTTTTATCCTAAAGATAACTCAAAATGATCTCTAAAGGTTTAAAAGAGCTCTTCCATGTTTATAAGAAAAAAAGACTTGATTTTTAACTTGCCTTAAGATATTTCAAAGGATTTTTTTCTCTATTTTCTCATCTTCATTGCTTAAAAAATACCTAGCTCATAAAAAATACTTTGAATGTTTGGTGGAAAAAAAAATACAGGGAAGGAAGAAAATAGAGAGGAAGGATAAAAATAATAATATATATGAGTCAAATGTTTTTTTACTTTTATCTGGTGATTCTTGATCCTGTTCATTTAACTGTGATGAGTTTACTAGAACCATAAAATATAATTGCTTCAAATCATCATTTCAATGCCATTATGTTTTGTTCCTTTTTTTTTTGGTTAAATTCTACTCATTCTTTAAGAATTACTTCAGGTGTCACCCTCTCTTGGAAGTATTAGTTATCTGCTGTCCATCAGACTGAGTTGGAGCTGTGTTCCTGTTCTATATTCTTTTTTTTTTAATGTTTATTTACTTTTGAGAGAAGAGAGAGACACACACACATAGTGTGAGTGGGGGAGGGGCAGAGAGAGAAGGAGATACAGAATCTGAAGCAGGTTTCAGGCTCTGAGCTGTCAACACAGAGCCCAACAAGGGGCTCGAACCCACAGACTGTAAGATCATGACCTGAGCTGATGTTGGATGCTTAGCTGATTGAGCCACCCAGGTGCCCCTTCCTATTCTGTACTTTTTGGAATATCTCTATTATATAGAACTTAAGACTACAGTGTTATAAAAGTGGATTTGCTTGTCAGCCCCTGGACTGGCTGGACTTTGTTTCTTTAGAACTTTTGTAGGTTATCTCTCTTTTCACCACCGATAATAATGCATATACTGTCTTATTTAAAAAAAAAAAAAGTTAACAGGAAGTAGGGAAGGCCTGCCCTCCTTAGCACTCTCAATACTAATAGATCATCCTTTTAAAGGGCTAAGTTAAAAGTTTAGTAATTTCCATTACTAAACTGGAAGATTAATTATATAGGAACAGTCTTACAATTGACTACTCTGACAGTTAGTTTCTAATTTTTGTTAAAAATTATCCCTTAAAAATTCTTTTTCTTTAGGCTTTCTAGTATTTGATCATGCTAAAACAATACAAGCAGATAGTGAGATTTGAGTGTTATCATTTTTTTTGCAACATACCTTCTCTAAGAGGCATTAACTTCGATCTTCATTAGAGGGGATAAAATGAATTTTTGTTGAGGTTTAACCCGTGAGAGTCCCTTGAGGACTACAAATGGATCTTCTCTGAACACATTCAGAAGTTCTGTTGGTTGTCATTCATGATTTCATTATTAGTTAAAAGTATCCTCCATAGTCTCTGTGTTTGCTCCTAGACAAATAATGACTCCTCATTGTGTTTACTTGAAGACAGTGTAAGACAGTAAAGTGGAGGAAATATTACAACTATCCCTCTTATTATCATCCTGTTTTTAAATTTATACCTCTATGACCTGGTTCCTGTTTCCAAAGAGATAGTATTTGAGAAATAGTCAAGTTTTATTTCATTCTATTAACTCGTTCTTTTTAACAAAATGATCTAGCTTGAAAGATTCTACTATATATTTGAAAACTACGTTTTTTGTGGAATATGAAGAATACTTTTCCAATCATGTATACTGCTACTTTTTGCCATTTACAAAATGTAGTTAGTGGGTTTGGTTTGGGCCTCTGGAGTCAGATTGCCTCCGTTAGCTTTGGCCTTGTCATGTCCTCTCGGGTGACTTTGGATAATCAGTGATATCCTCATGCCTCAATTTCCTCACTGGTAAAAGTTGGATTTTAGGTGGAGCATTAAATAAGCTAATACACATAAAACATTTAAAATAGTTGCTGATACATAATGACCCAGTAAATATTGACTTTCATTGTCTTATTGTTATTCATTAACAGTATTATGTGAGTTAACTGAACCAGAACTCACTATCGAAGGAGAACAAAATTATTGGTTATTTGTTATCTCAGACAGATATAATAATTTTATATCTTTGCTTCTTGGACAAGATAAAGAGCCAGGCAAAGACTACTATTTTAGGTCTATTATAACAAATTATTATAATTGGTTCATGAAAGGCTTCATTAATGTAATATTTGATTTCAAAATACATAATTAGCATAAATTTGCACTGATGAATTACTCCTAAGTTGTTTTTGCTTCATTAGATTTTTTTTAATCAGGCTTTGGTTTTAAAGTGTCATAGAATTTCAGATGTGACATATCTAGACTTTTCCTTTATTATGTCACAAAATATTCTAAATGTTCAGAATATATGGCCATATCTTTTATCCTGAAGATCACTAGGTATATATCACACACGCTTCATACCTGGTTTATTTGAGCTCTCAGATTTAATGCTTTCTTTATTTAGTTCTTTCATGCCTTTATTACATCCTATTGATATTTTATATAGAATGATTTATTTACTTTCTAGTTTCCTTTTTTTTCTCTTTTTCTTTTCTTAACTTTCTTTTTTTGTACCTAAACCATCTTGGTAATCTCAAGTTCTGTCAGTTTTTAAAAAACATGGCTCTAAATTCCTTGGCACTTCTCCCCTTAAGGAACAGGTCCATGTCCTCTCCCTTTGACCCTGGCTTTGTGACTACTTGACCATTAGAATCCAGTGAAGAGATACTTGTACCAGTTTCCACATCTAGGCCTTAAGAAACTGATATCTTCCACTTTCTGTCACTTGGGACACTTGTTCCCAGAGACCAGTCTCCACACTGTGAAGAAGCCAAAGAGCCTTGTGGAAGGGCCACAAAAAGTGTTCTGACAACTCCCACGTAATTCCTACCTGGCGGCCAGCAACAACCATCAGGCACATGACTGAGCCAGTCGTTGGAGAAATTCAGCACCCCCCCACCCCCCCACTCCACCCTCCACTGTGAAGCCGGCTTGGCCTTTGTGTTGTCCCAGTTTGTGCTGCGTGGAGCAGAGGCCAGCTGCTCCGACTGTACCTTGCCCCAAATGCAAATTCATAGGCAAAATTAATGATTGTGGTCATTTAAAGCATGAGTTTGGATTTGTGTATTTTATAACAAAGATAACTGACATATAAGGGTGAATGCTTTTTTCTTTCTTCATAATATTTTTAAGGGAGTAAATATTATTAGGAGCAGTTCTCAGAATTTAGAACTGTTTGGTATTTTCTGCATAAGAATGTCTGTTTAGAATGTCTGCATCTTAAGAATATCTATGGAAAGTGCTTAAAGGTATATGGTAACATATATAAATAAGACAGAAAAAGAATATCATCCCTTTTTTATTGTCTTTGAATGTATATATATTACTTGTACTTGAATTGAGTACAGTAACTCCAATTGTATTAACATCGTCACCATTGTTATTATTGTCTTATTTTGTATATATCAACGATGGCAAATATGGATCATTGACCCCCACTTCTTCAGGCTGCTTGTATAACCTACTGCTAGTTAATTGGGATACTTTTTCATGCTGAGTCCAGATATAACTTCAACATTCTCAACACACCACTTCCTACTATTAATATCCATGCTGTTGCAATGGACATCTGAAATGAGACCTATAGATTATAATATATAAAATATTTAAAAATTTTACATAGAGTATCACCATCAGGTGTAATTGTCTCCCCTTCCCAACTTTGCCCCCAACTCCTGAAGCAACCTTGATGCCACCATCTCTCTGCTTATCTCAAGGCATTCCTTTTATTTTTGAGAGGTCTCTGCCTCAGATACAAATTTTTTGCCTTTTCTCTTTATTTATCCTCTCCTGTAACTTTTCTATAGAAGTCAGAAGTCACTTACTGCTATGAAAAAATCACTCTGAGATTTCCCTAAGGGGACAGTATGGTAAGTGGGGAAAAAACTATTACAATTTCCTATGAAACAGTTTTTACTATGGAAAAAAAAGATGAGAGGTAAGTACATGAGCGATGAGGTTATTTGCACAGTTTTATAGCACATCTGAGAGAACAGTTAGGTGAGGGAGCTGAAACTGGTTGCAGCCATGCCGTGTCCCAAGCTCCACAGCTTACATACTTTAACTCACTTGGTCGTCAGAATACACCCACATGGAGAATATTACTCTCCAGTATTACCATGTTCTTATTTATCTGTTAATTTATTCTATAAATTATGTGAAGGATTCTATAGGAAAGCAATAAAATCTGTTAGTTTTTAAAAATCAAAAAAAAGGAAAAATATACATTAATCAGTCATGAGCAAGTAAAAAATAGAACAAAATTCATATATCAGGGCACCTGGGTGGCTCAGTCAGTTAAGCATCCAACTTTGGCTCAGGTCATTATCTCACAGTTCATGGGTTCCAGCCCTGTGTCTGGCTCTATGCAGATGGCTCAGAGCCTGGAGCCTGCTTCGGATTCTGTCTCCATCTCTCTCTCCCCCACCCCCATGCACACTCTGTCTCTCTGTCTATCAAAAATGAATAAATGTTAAAAAAAAGTTTTAATTAATTCAAGAAGAAAATTCATACATCAAAAGAGCCTATAGAGCTGCTGTCATTTGTTCTGTTTTTTTGACAACTAAAACCAAAAGCAGATTCTCAGAGACTACAAGTTTTACCACAGAGTTTTTCCTAAAAGGGAATTCTCACATGGAGCTTCATGTAGGGGATTTTCTTATTAAATGAATATTGGAAATACTCATGTTATTTCATGTGCTTTTTACTCGCTTATCATTGTCATCATCATATGTGATAGAGTGTATAATATTCCCAACATCATAATTGCAAGAAGTTAAATAACAGTTTTCATGCTCCTCTTACTTTTAATGTCCATCAACAAAAGCCATAAAAACACGATCATGCAATCTAGTTTGTTAGGAAAATATGATCCAAGAATATAGCATTGTGATGTATCTACTTGAATTTAATTAAAACCCATTCTAAATGGAGAAACAGAGAGAATGCCTGGTTTTATAATCATTCTTCCTATGTGAATATAGGCTCTTATATGAGGTGCCATTTCAGTCTTCTCTGCTCTTAAAAGGGTCTGAAGTACAAATATTACTGTATATGGTTGATTGACAGTGGATTCTTACACTGTAGAGACCAATAAACAGGTGATAGTTTGCTTTTCTTTTATGGAAACCAAGGAACTTAATGAGTCCCTTCCAGATAGTTAGGTTCTTACCTCCACAGGAAGGCGAGCCAAAAAGGGATACTTCCAAGAAAGGCCAGAGTTTTCCTCAGAAATCAATGCTGCACTCACCTCAGAAGATAACATATGAACAAAACAATTCCCAAATTTCGACAACCTTGAGCAGAGCAGAAATGTTCATATTATTTCATACTTCATCTTACTACTTTTTCATTGTAGTCCTAGGAAATTATTGGTAGTATTGCCATCAAATGTCAAATTTGAGAAAAGTAGCTTCCCTGAAAAGTGACGGAGGGTAATTTGTTCATTTGATTTAAAATTTGAGATGAAGTAAGGCACAAAGTGATACTTTTCTACCATCAAAACTATTCAGTCTCTTTTCACTTGTAAGTTTGGTTCTTACCAATTTAATCGTAATTCCAAACAAGTGATCTCATCTAGATTGATTCAAATTATGGTTTTCCCTATCTTCAAAACAGATAAAATCTAAGTTTTTAATCAAATAAACTTTATAAGAAAACATTACTGGGTCCCAATACGAAAAGGATTTAGGAGTTTGGATACTCAAGACTATTTTTCTGGCACTGAAGAACTGAAAGTAAATAAGCATTGCAGGTATCAACTAAAGTCAATACCTTGGTATTTTTCAAATGACAAAAACACGGTTTACCTTGAAAACATTTATCATGAAATTGTAAAATTTTGCTAATTAACTGATTGGTGAAAGCTCACTGTTAAATACCCAATTGAATTTGCTTTGGTCACACTTTAATGAGTGTCATTACAAATATAGTTGGATTGCCTCAGTTATATTTCCTTTTTTTTTTTTTTAAGTTTATTTTGAGAGAGAGAATGAGCAGGGGCAGGGCAGAATCTCAAGGAGGCACCACAATCAGCGCAGAGCCCAACACAGGCCTTGATCTCATGACTGCAAGATCACAACCTGAGCCAGTATCAAGAGTGGGACTCAGCTGACTGAGCCACCTGGCACCCCTGGAATGTGACCCAAACATGCACGCGCCCGCGCACACACACACATTCATTCTTCCTCATTCTCTCTTCTGCCTTCCCCTGTCACTCCCTTCCTCCCTTCTTTCCACCTCATAGGCAAGACCCTAAAAACTTCATCTTACAAAAGGTTTACAGAATTTGTTTTCCTCACCTGCCTCATACAGTATTTTGGCATGTGGTGCTTACACATGCCGCACATTCATTCAGTCCTATATTATCTCAACAAATACCATTTTCTCATATATGCCAAGCATTGTGCTAGACTGTGGGGATAAGATAAATGCAATAAGCATGTACTCTGCCCTCCATTTAGAGGGTTAAGTGGTGGCACACTCTTTTAGAATAAGGAAACGTATTTGATGGAAAGTACTGACGCTCATAAAAAGATTTAAAGTGACTTGGGTTGAGACACAGTAAATTACCCAAACAGACAAGAATCTGAGTCAGAATCCTACACCTCTACGGCAGCCTAAGGAACTATGATCATCTCTAGTTAGCAGTGTAGAAAGATTACTCTTCTGAGAGTAATAAGGTCTTGGTTCCTGGATTGGCTCTGCCACTGATTAGCTGTGTCGCTTTGAACAAGTCACTTCACATGTCTGGGCCTCAGTTTTTCTCATCTATAGAAATGAGGAAAGTGAACTAAGTCTCTAAGATCCTTTTCAAATATTCAGAGTTTATGACTATCCAAATGTACAAAACCAATATAAATGAAGTTCCTAGTTTTCCTGAAGGTATAAAATAACATATGTATAAATTAATAGTTTTACTGTGTACCTGCAGTTATCTGTCATAAAGCCTAGTAAAAACTCATTCATATAGCAACAAAAGTATAAAATAATTAAAATAAACTCCACTGGTTAATTAAAAATCCTGAGCACTTTCTATATGCAAAAAAACACTTAAATGATAGGAGACAGTCAAGGTACTACCTTTATGGAACTTACGTTATAATGGGGAAAGCAAGTAGGAGATAGTTATTTATAAATTAATAATTCAATAATTTTGATAAGTTCAATAAAAGATCAGAATAGACTAATGAGACAATATAATAGCCAAGGCTAAAAATTTCATTTTCCTCTGTTCAACAACAATTTAAAATGTACCATTTGTCTAGGATGGAGGCAGTTTTTTCTAAGGTATGAGATTTTCAGTGTTAAAACTAGGAAAAGTCCCAGGCAAGAATGCTGGTCACACTAAGATACGTGGTATATTTTCAAAACAAAGAAGACTTATACGCCTGGACCCACAGGGATAAGGTGGTTGAGAACAGCTTAAATGAAGCTAGTGTGGTAGATGAGGAGGAGATGATTCATGGCCTTATAAGCCATGTGAATTTCAGGGTTTTGCTTTTCTTCATAAGTAGAAAGCCATTGTAAGGCATGGCATGCTTAACATCCATTCTTAGAAAATCCATCTGCCTGTGGTAAAAAGAATAGATTTGGTGGTGATGGTAAACTGTTGTGGTGGTCGTAATGATGAGTTTATCACAAATCTATTTTTAGGAAGATGAGGAAAGCTATTGCAGTAATTAAAAGATGATGGTGGACTTACAGTAGTAGCAGTAAATACGGGGAGAAGTAGACAGATTAAATTATATGGTATAGTAGAGTTAGAATTGATAAAATCTTGAATTAATGAGTGTGGGAAGGTCAGGTAATGACAGAAACAGAATAATTGGCATCTGGAGAATTTAAGATAATAGAATATTCCTAAAGAAGTGTTGAGGGAAGGAAGTGGCCTTAGGCTAATGAAAAGACTACATAAGATTACCTTAAAAATATACCAGAAAGTTGACTCTTGAAATGTAGTACCATAAGAAATGAAAGAAAATATTAAGCCACATTTACTATGTCCTATCATTACGCTATAAGAAAAACATATGCTGTTTGAAGCCAGAGGAAAGAAAGAAAAGAACAAAATGCAAACAAACCAGTGTGATGATAACTATATGGCATTTAGAGCTTGACAGCTTGCATCCAAATCTGGGCTCCACCACGCTGCCTATCAACTCTGTGATTTTGGTTTGTTATTTAGCTTTATAGAAGCATGAGGTTCCTTATAGGTAATAAAGGAAAACTAAAATGACGCTAAAATTTACAAAGATAGAACAAAAATGCAAAAATAAAAGTATAGGATAATATGTACAATAAAAGTTTAAAAACCCTAATAAAAGCTATCAGGAATAAATCAACACATGACACAACTACAAATTTTTAGCTATTTGAGAAAAAACCTGCTGGCACCTTGAACTTCCAACCTCCAGAACTGTGAGAAAATAAATGCCAGTTGTTTAAGCCTCCCTCGCCCTCCACAAAGAACCTATAAAATAGATGTTAAAATGATTCAAGAGAGAAAGTAAGGAGTAGAAACCGTAATGTAAGAACAGAATAGGATGAAA
Organism: Suricata suricatta; assembly: GCF_006229205.1. Classification (NCBI taxonomy): domain Eukaryota; kingdom Metazoa; phylum Chordata; class Mammalia; order Carnivora; family Herpestidae; genus Suricata; species Suricata suricatta. The sequence continues at coordinate 104,526,853 of NC_043704.1, read as the reverse complement.
AATGTATAGGCAGATTATTGGTTCCAGATTTGAAAACTCCTTTCCTTGCCCAGCAGACCTTAGCATCATGAACCACAGATGGCAGAGTCAATAGGTCATGTCACAGAATTTTCTTAAACAGAAAATTTCAAAAGATAAATTACTTAAAAAAAAAACAACTGGATTTTTGCTGTATGGTTCAGACATTATTAAATGTTTTTTGCCACCTATTTCCCAGAATAGAAGAGTTTCTGATGGTGTGTGTGTGTGTGTTTGGTTTTCATCAGAAATTGGTTTTGTTTCATGTGTATAACCGAAATCTGGAAAAGTTTGTTTTTTAATAAAGAATTTAAAAGCTTCATTCAAAAATAAAAATCATGTTGAGCAAATGGCCAAGAACAGTCAAGACAACTGTGAAGGAGAAAGAAGCAAGGATGGGAGTTATTCTATCATATGATAAGGTTCTATATCAAAGCTATAGTAATTAAAATGGTGTCATCAATGGAAAGGAGGAGAGCCTAGAAACATACAGGAGAGCTTGCTTGCTATCACATATAAGTGAGGGAGACATGGGGTTTTAAATAATAATATCGACAGAATTTATTATTTGTATGCTAATTTCAGCAAGCATAAATATAAAAAGTGAAATTTTAAAACTTCTAGAAAAAAATGGAGGTGATGAGATTGTGATCTTAGGATAAGAAAGGATTTCTTAAGTAGACAAAAGCATTTAGGCTTAATAGAAACTTGACAATTATTTTATATTTTTGTTAATTTTTTTAATCTTCATTTTTGAGAGAGAAGGAGCGTGGGGGAGGGGCAGAGAGAAAAGAAGACACAGAATCTGAAGCAGGCTCCAGGCTCAGAGCTGCCAGCACAGAGCCCAACACGGGGCTTGAACCCATGAACTGTGAAATCATGATCTGAACTGAAGTCAGATGCTTAACCAACAGAGCCACTCAAATGCCCCAAAACTGACAATTCTTAAAAAAGAAAAAAAGAAACTCCCAGTTCTTAGTACATATTTTTTAATGAAAACTTAAATCTCAAAATTACCTAGAAAACTCAAGTCTTACTTGCAATATATTTGATCCTTATTTCAATGCTACGTGATACGCATTTGGTGAATTTTACGTAGGTAAAACATTTATTTCAGCCTTAATATTAACTAGTAGTTTTAATAAGTCTATAATAAAGCTTTGCTTTATTCAATGAACTGTATAAATACAAAAATAATGTGTGCATATGAATTTAAAAATACAGTCAAATTAGACACTTCTGATAAAAGATGCAGTAAAGTCCAGCTTTGCCACGTACTGGGAGAACATGCTTGCAATGTGTACAACTGAAAAATGACTAACATCTAGACTATATAAAGTAGGCTTTCAAATCCTAGAAATCAATGAGAAAAAGAAAAACAATCTTACAATAACATAGGCTAAGGATAGAGGCATTTCTGAGGAGAGTAACTCTAGTGACCAATTTTTGAAGGGAGACTCTCTTATCTCTTCAAAAAATCAGAAATCAGAGAACTGCACACACATAAAAAAGGAGATGTCATTTCAGACCACTGGGACTGTCAAAAGCTAAGAAGTCCTATAATATTAGATGATAGCAAGAATATAGGAGATAGTTAAATGAAATATTAACATCTATTAATTTGAATTATAGTATTCTCTATATTTTAATAGGTTTGAAATATTTCATTACTTATTACATTCAATCATTCATGTGTACAGATATTATTTTTTTAAGTAATCTCTACACCCAACATGGGGCTCAAACTCACATTCCTGAGATTGAGAGTCTCATGCTCTACTGACTGAGCCAGTGGGGGGGGGCCACTTGTTACTTTTATTTTAAATAAAAATATCCAATGACTTTAGTGATGTAGAAGTCACTGAAGAGTAATTTTGGTTGAATGATAAAGTTAGAAGCTGTATTAGAAATGACTGAAGAATGAGTGGGTGCCAAAGAAGTAAGACAAAGTGATAAGTTCCTCAAAATGTGTTTTGGGTACCTGAGTGGCTCAGTCAGTTGAGTTTTCGACTGTTGGTTTGGGCTCAAGTCATGATCCCAGGTTTGTGGAATTGAGCCCCACTGAGCATGGAGCCTACTTAAGATTCTCTCTCTCTCTCTCTCTCTCTCTCTCTCTCTCTCTCTCTCTCTCTGCCCCTCTCCAGCCACACGTGTTCGCTCTCTCTCTCAAAAAAAGTATGTTTAAAGGGGAATTGGAAGGAGGCTAGAATGAAATGTCAGACCCTAGATGAATAGCTACAAACTTTGCTGAAAGACACAAATGACTTAGATAAATGAAAGCTATGCCATTAGATGGGAAAGTTCAGTATTATGAAGATTTCCATTGTCTCCAAATTAATGTATTACTTTAGCAGTTATTCACAATTCCAACTGCATTATATTGTTTATTTGTAGTTTCAGCTTTGGAGCAGTGAAATTTAACAAACAAAGATTTATCAGGTTTCCCTACTTGTTACATAATTTTAGTTAGCATAATTTTATTGGTATTATATTTTTCCAGAAAGTATAACATTAGCCATTTGCCTAGATGAATATTTTTATTATTGCTTTTTTCTATTAAAATAACATTCAATGAATATCTTCCTGCATATTTGTTTCATTTTCAACTGTTTTGATTTATATTTTTGGAAGTGAAATTATTGTAACAAAGTGTGAACGACTTTTGGTTCTTGAAATATACTTCTGTATTCCTCTCTCTGAAAACACAGATATGGAAGCGTTCAACATCATCTCTTATTTGAAACATTATATTGCAAGTCTTTTTTTTCACCCTAAACAGAATGGTAATATTTTTTATTCTGCTCTCCTCTAGGAAAGAAGTCAAGCTTCCACACTCAGTGTTGCATATATATATATAAGTCTAATAACCCTTCAGCCAGATGGTTTTAGTGGTTTTAGCCTACTGATTTCTTAGAAATAAAACTATACAAATTTTAAGTGGTAACACATACCTGCTTGATCAATACAAAAAACAAAGCTGAGTAGAAAATAAATTAATTTCATCCTCATCGTTAATCTATTAAAGAAGCAAAGCTACTACCCTAAGGAAACAGAGTACTAGTGAAGAGCTTTGAGGGTCAAATGATCTGGCTTTGAATCCTGGCTATATCACTGAGTGTGTGACCCCAAGCAGTGTGTTACACCTATCTGGGCCTCAGTTTCCTTAACAATAAGTAAATAAACTGTACAAAATTGTTGTGGGCACTGAATCAATTATAATACGTGTGAGACCTTTAGGAAGATGCATGCCACAGATGAAAGATTCAGTAAATGTTGAATTGGCACAGAATAGTGCCAGTAGTTATCCTAACTACTTTCTAGTCCACTTTCTTATACAACAAAGGCTAGAAAGCAAAAACTTACATGTTCTAGAATTCTTACCATCTAAGATTCTGGGTATGAATTAGGTTCCTCCAGTTAGATGTATTCGTACAGAATATTGAGAGTGGAAGTAATGTGGAGACTCTGGTCCTGCTGCCTCAGCTGTTGCTGTTAGCAACTGCACCTGTGGAGAGCGGGAGTTGTCCAGCTGCGTTCCAGTGTCTGGTCACTAACTTTGTGCAGATTGAGAGGCCGGCACCGTGGTGGCTTCCTGGTGTGCAGCCATAGCGGGACATTCTTGAACTTTCCAGTTCAAGTGGCAGGCTCCTGATCTCTCACTGTCTCGCCTGTGGTAAAGGAAGCAGCTCTCTGGCAGGCTCGCTCTACAGTGGGGATAGGGCACCATTCCTTGGAGGGCTCGCCACAGCCCATGTTTCACCCCTTCTGAGAGTTTTAGAAGGATCCAGTCACCTGTGTAACATCCATTTTGTATAAATTCTAGAAAACTTTCTGTTTCATGTGGCTGTCATGGTACTGGTGGAGGGGGCAGCTGTAGTAGTAGCGCAGTGGTGGTCATTGTTCTCATCAGAACTCTTTTGCACACTGAGCCTTTCCAAAATGGAAAAAATTTTAAAGCAGGAATAGCAGTCATTTGTAATTGGTCACAATACTTTTCCCTCCAAACTCAGACAAGCAACAGAGTCCTTCTCAACTCAGAACTCAAGGCAGCCACAATCATGAAACTGGAGCAGGTTTGCCATTCTTGCTTTGTATTTGTGTTTTTCCTTATATTTAGCTTCTCTCCAGCTTTACATCACATAATATACATTATTGGTAGGGTTTATCCTAACCTTAGAAGAAATGTAGGGGTGCAAGGGAAACAGACTGGTGTTCAGACCTGTGAGAATTTATTGGAACCATCAAGGAAAAGGAAATTTTGCTTCACTTAAACAACTATTTCTTGAGCTTCTACTATTTAGTAGTTGCTAGGCACTGGGGAAATGTGTAAACAAATAAGGCACCTTCCATATTCTCAAAATGCTTATAGTGGGAAGACAGAGTTATAAATAAATAAATTGAATTCTCTATTAGACTATGAGCAGCTTAAGATCAGTGTCTAGTTCACTGCTGTGACCTTATCAGCTCTCACAGAGCCTGGTATACTGTATGTGCTCAATAGATATTCTTTTTTTTAAGTAAGTAAAATGTAGAGTATCAGATCCAGTATGGACAGAACGGAAATAGTTAACCTGGGAAGGTTAGGAAAGTATTTTGTTGATATTCTAGTGGTGTCAACAAATGGTCCCCCAAGCAAATAAGTTTGGGAATCACCACATTGTGTCTGCCTTGTAGAGAGACGCAAGCATATTATAGATGTTGATGAGTTCTGCAGTAAGGATACAGTTTAATATTATTCACCTAAATATTTTCCAAATGTATTTGACTGAAGAACCCTTTTGGTACTTCACTGTGTAGACCCAGTTTGGGAAATGCTGCTCCAGTTATTTCCTGAGGCTAATATCTAATCAGGATTTCTTTATGATGCTAGAACATTGTATCTTTGACAAGTAACATTTAAAATATTGGCGTCATCAGCTTGGTATTGTGAGTAAATGTTTAAATAGTTGACAGATAAATCTCCACAAAAACGTATATCTAGCAAGACATGTTTTTCGTTTTTATGTTAGCAGCTAACACGATTTCTCTACTCCAGCCTACAAAAGGTGGGATGCTGTAAAGAACAAAGTAGTTAAACAACCCAGATTTTCCTTTTATTGAAAAAATTTAATAATAGCTTTTGAACTGAAAATTAGTTGTTTAAGAAGTTTTCTTTTTATTTATTTGGCCTCCTTATTTAATCACTCTAAGCTGCTCTATCAACATTCTACCCGCAGCACATCTCTTACAACTAAGATGTTTGTGGTATTTCAAAAAATGGTGGCTGTGACAATTTCAAATAGAACATTTTTATCTAAATTGGCCCTGTATTAAATTCTTCTGGATAATTTTATTTTGTAGTGTGTTGCTAAACAAGATACTCACATTAAATAAAAATGTAAACTTTATTATGAATTTTAAAGCCACCTTTGGGAAAAGTCCTGGTCATCCCTAATGTAGGTAAAAAAGGCCTTAAAAATGGCTTAATACTAAGAGTTTTTATGTTATATATTAATTTCCCCTTCTATATTTGCGTATTATTAGCTCTAGCAAATTGTTTTGCTTCTGAAATGTATCTTAGATGACTAAAAATAACATCACAAAACATGGTTGTTATATTCTTAATTGTTTTGACCATAGAATTAATTTTAAAGTCAAAAGGGGCATTGCTTTTTCATCATTTCCAGTTCAGAATATTCAGCATGTCACAGATGTTCATGAATAATGTCCATTTAAAACTGTTGGCAAAGAGTGCTGGTGAGTTGGCTAGATGAATTAAATGTTGGGGGGATCTGACAGGCAGCACGCTGCTTTGTGATCATTCCAAAGTTCTAATAATCTCCCTCACCTTCTCTGCCTGCCACTAATGAAAGAGAATAGGTGATTGCACCTCCGGCTATGTTCTGCGCCTAATGACTCCTCCAAAGGCAGATTTATGAAGAAAAAATTAACTTTGAATGAGGATTGAATTGGCCCTGACAGTCTGATAGACTGTGACACAGATTCTGTGGCAAAACAGACGTAGCCCTAATTGATTATCAATATTTTAAGCAAAGTGATGAAAATAAGCATTAAGTGATGAGAAAGGCAGTCTTAATACAGTAGGCAGTAACCAGGACATAAGAGAGTCTTTGGGGAGGTTTGCCTTGATTGCTATTACTGAATTTATCTGTCAATTTTTACCTTTGCTTCCCAGCAGCCATTGTCCCTCCTTGGTGTACTTTTTTTTCCTTAAAGATCTATGACTGGAATGTTAATCTTTCTGATGACACTGACAAAGCTATCTGCAGTCTCTTCCTCTAGAGAAGTTTGTTTCATATTTAACTCATTTTGAATTGAGATTAGCTTTCATAGTTTTGCAGACCTGTTTCTAGATGTGTTGTTATTATCCATAAAATGTATCCTAGCCTAAGATATTCCATACCACGTATTTCATAGTTTCAGGCGTTGTATCCTTTAACATTGTTTGTAGCAGTGACTTCAGCCGTGATCCTGGGAATAAAATAAAAGCATTTTCCTAGGAATAAAACAGTCACTCACACACACACACACAGTGAGAGTCTGTATACACTATGATTACTTAAACATACATTTCAAACTAACAAAAAAAATCCAACCTGGATAATCATATGTCTATATGGCACTTCAAAAATTAATCTGTTAACTTTTAAAATTATTATATATCTTTCTTCTTACAGGTTATATTTAGCCCTCTATATTAGAAGCACATAAAAAAAAAGATCACCAAAAAAATCGTTAGCAGTTTAATTCAGCATTAAAATTGATGAGCCAAGAACATGGTATGTGGCATACATAATGATGTGTTTGTTTACCATTAAATAGGTTTTAGATAAATTAGCTTATTTAACACAGGAACTATACATTTTTCCCCCCGTGTTAAAATGCCCTCTTAATTATTAGTCATCAGTATTCATATTGTTTTGTGAAATTAATTTCAGCTGGAAATTGTTTAATTATTGAAAACTTCATAAAAGACTCACCAAGTTAACTGTGGAGAAAGTTTAAAGGAGACATTTTAATGTTTTCCAAAGGTCTCTCAAATGACATGTTAGAGAGAAAATGAAGATAATAGGACAGTGCTTCTCAGTCTTTCTCATACTGGGGTGTGCAAAAGGATTAGATGTGGTGGGCACAGTAGGCTGAACACTCTTGTCGATGGGCTAAGGTCTCTGGAACTCCAGGCACCTCAGACCCCGTCTAGTTGCCCTGAGGGCTAAGAGGACCAGTATTTTCGCATACCTGCACCTTATTTGCAGCCTGTGACTGGGAATCTCTGAAGGTATCGCAGTTACAACACTACATTTACAAATCCTAGATTGAATAACACAGTTTGAAATGTAAATCTATCTAAAACGTAAGTATTTCAAAGACATTCTAAAAATTACCCTATCCTAAAAGAGAAAGACACATATATCTCTAGATAGAGCTTTTGCTAGATGGATTAGTGATCATCATATTTTCCATTTACTGTTAGCTATAGTATCTGCTAAGGTTAACTCTTCAGACTTTGATCTTTGGTTTGACCCATTAAAGCAGAATGTACATTTAAACTACATTCTTAGAAAATCATTTAATAAAATAAAGTTATCTTTTGGCACATATATTTTCACTCATTTTTAGAGGGTCTAGTATGATTTTTCTGAAACTCCAAAGGACCTTAAAACTAATGAAATCCAACTCTGTCAGTTGACTAGGAAGCTGGAGCCCAGGTCACAAATTTGATCATAGTTAACCAAGAATCCAGTTATCCTGATAGATTGTTCTTTTTCAACTCTAGAATGCTTAAAAATCTTAATACAAAAACTTCTAAATGTGTATTATAAAATCATATATTATGTATTCATAGCTATTAGAAGTAATTTGCTATCAATTTTCACTTCTAAGCTAAACGATATTTTCAGAAAGGATTTTTAAAAAGCAGTGCCATTTAATTTTCTTGTTTTTACACAGTGCCTTCCCTAAAAGCCTGGCACTGTTTCAGTGTTCACAAGGGCCAGTGGAAAAATGGGAAATTATCTTTTGTGCTAAATTTCCTTTATGCTAAAATTATGTTATGATTATAAAGGAATTAAAATATCCTATAAAGAAACAATATTCTAGTTCAGGTGAGATTTCTGTGAACACGGATGTGAGTACTTTGTCCTCTGTCAATCCATTTGTTAACATTCCAGCAGACTGTAGAAGCAGCAGAAAGATAAATTATTCTTATTGCGCCACCTAGTGAAACTCAGAGGCTGAATATTCACCACGCTGTATTTTATTTGGGGTAGGCAGTAAACTCAGCTCCCATTTGCTATGCTTTGATTATGCCCATAAGAAATTCACAAAGGAGAAGAATCCAAAACTCTGTGTCTAAAAGGTTGATTTATTCATCACATTTTGGCTTACAACATTTTCAAGACTGAAATATTACTAGTAAAAATATAAATACTACTCAGTCTCTAAAGGCGTTGCCTTGAGAAAATACAATACATGTATAAAGTTTTAACAATTATGCTCTTCCGTTTGTAAATCTAAGACTTTTTAAGATGATTTAAGATGATTCGATTTCTCTAAGTGTTCTAGAGAAAAGTTCAAAATGCTGAAAATAGGTAGTATGAAATCAAACTCAAGATTTTTGTATAAAACATTTTAAATGTCTCAAATTAATTTAGCCCTTTATGATAAAATATATTTATGTTTTTCTTTCATGAGGTTATGTTTTATCATACATCAAAAATATTTGCAGAATAATTTGTGTTACACATGCATTTGAGATGAAAATAATATTGTTATCTATAAAAGGGCTGGCTGATTCTACTGATTTGTGGTAAGAAATAGTAGTACCATGTGAAACTGTCCGTTTTTTTAATTTGTGTTTCAAGTGTTTGAAGTAAAAAGTCTTGTATGTTTTTTTGATGTTGTTTTCTCTTTTAATACTACATAAACAGTTGCCTTACTTATTGGTATTAATTTTTAATATTATTAAATTCCAAGATCATGCTTTCAGAATTGTGATACAAGGTAAAATAAGAATACTATTGTCAGTATCATTGTTTTATGTTGATATAATAGTAAGTACCTAATGTAAAAAAAAAAACCAAGGAAAATAATTCATCCAAATGAGAGAGAATTTTTCACTATATCTAAATTTATTGAAGAAGTATAGGATGTGTGGTAGCTGTAACTGTAGTTCTGACTTTTTTTTATTTGATTTGACATGTGATTCCTGTGGAAATTCAAAATTCATGATGATTGCTATTAAATAGGTGTCAACAGGGAAATTTTTGAAGCATATAAGCCTAAATATTGAATCATACCTTATACGCATTTTGTGGTATTGTTTAAAAACTTGTAGATAGGCATATTTGCATATGTGTGCAGATATGAGCATACATTAAATTAATATAATCTTGACATTAGAAGTTTCGGTCGTTGTGACAGGTTTTATGTGTGGAATATACCATTCATACAACTGGAATGGGATGTACTCGTGATGTAATTTTCTGAGACGCTGATAAACCTCAGAGTACCTTCCATTGTCATAGATGCTCCTAAAATATTCAAGTAACAGAATAAAATTAAATCCTTAACACATTACTATTCCTCAGAGTGATTATTTTGTATGTAAATTTTCCGCTTAGTTCAGTAAACAGTTATTTAGGAGTTAATGAACCATATTTGATACTGTCGTATACTAATCAGTAAGATACTGACCTCAGGTGGCTGGCGGTCTAGTTCAAAAGAAAGACACATATCCAATTATTATACTAGAGAACTATAAATATAGTCCTCTCAGACCTAAGAGGAGAAATTCATGTTGACTAGGGTAGTAGGCTAAGGTATCATAGAGGAAGTTACAAGACAGTTGAAATAGTTTATATTTTAGAACACAATAAATGTAGATAGAGCACGTATGAAATAGAGAGCTACATTTGTAGGGTAGAGCATGTCCAATAACTTTAAAAATGTATATGTAATCAATTTTCTTTTTCAGTTTAAAGTAGGCCTGTATTATATTCTATGCAATTTCTCAGAAATCTCAAAGAAACCACATTATATATAGTTTCATGCATATTTCCTCTAGGTTAAATTTTGTGACAAGGATTCACTGCTAAAAACTTGGAAATAGGCTAAAAATATATAAAGTATGTCATAAATAATATGAATACATGTACTTCTATATTTAAAATTACTATAATTAAATACTACTCTCTGTAAAAGTATAAGGATAACATTGTTATTTTACACAAATGGAATAGCTAACACTTATATGATACCTGCCATGAGACATGTACTGTTCTGAGTATTTGGCATATGTTAACGTATTTAATCTTTACACCAACTCTCAGGCTTATAATGGAAGTGCTATTATCAATACCATTTTTATTTTCTTTAAATGTTTATTTTTGAAAGAGAGAGATCACATGTGCATGCATTGGAAAGGCAGAAAGAGAGAAAGAATCCAAAGCAGGCTCCACACTGTCAGCGCAGAGCCCGACAAGGGACTCGAACTGTCAGATCATGACCTGAGCTGACATCAGGAGTTGGGCACTTGACTGACTAAGCACCCAAGCTCCCCATCAATACTATTTTAGATGAATTAACTGAGCCACAGAGAAGATGCTGGCCTTAGTCTCATAGCTAGTTAATTGGGTAGAGACAGGATTCAGACCTGCAGAGGCTGGCTTCAGAATCTATTCCAGAATCTATTACTCTGCTATAATACTTTTCAGTAATTCATTATGTCCTGATTATAGCTATGCCATTAACAGATAATGCTATAGAAGATATCATATTCTAATAAATGTCTTCCAGGTCTTTATTTTATTTATCCTAAAGCTTTTGGATGGAGATCTGTAACTATATATTGTTATATCAAATTTTGTGTTACCAGACATCAGTATAACCGAGTGCTAGTTTGCTATTTTGAAGCTACAAACGTTTTCAACTACTATAGCTCATCTTCTTAACAGTGTTTTCTTTTCTTTTTTGAAAAATTTAGAACAGTTTGGTAAAGGCTTAATTTAGTGAACATTCATTGACACTGAACTGAGTTTTGAGAATGCAAAGATGAATAAGAAAGAAATATGTTAAACATATGCTTATAATTTAATATGGTTTGTGCCAAAATACGATTTCTATAAGAGGATGTATGTAACTGTCTAGAGTTAGGAAAGGATTCTCATAAAAGATAAGATTTAAAAAGTAAGGAAAGCTTTCCAAGCCTAGGGTGTAAAAACCCAGAATTGTGAAAGAGTGTGGCATATTTACCAAATTGAACTCCGCTCTTCGTGTTTGGAAAATAAAGGATATGGGATGGAATGGTGCTTGATTGGGAAACATGGGTTGGGACCATTTGGTGAAGGTTCTTGTAGGTCCTGCTAAGGATATTGAGGTTTTCTGAGCATTTTTAGAGAGCACTTTCTTGGGAAGATGGTAGCTCCACTGAGCTTACATTGCAAAAGTAATACCGTTCCACATCAGATCCCCTGAGAAAAGTAGTCAGAATATCTTTGCCTAGCTTCCAGTCCCCAGAGGATTTTTAAATAAGGAGAAGGACCCGGTTCAGGAGTATCTCACTAACCCAAACAAAATTATTCAAGAATTAAGTTTTAATCATTAAGCTGTTCTCTATAAATATCTCAATTTTGATGTTTTCCTAAATCTGGGTTAAAGGTATATTTTTATCTTTTAGATTCTTGGCAACATGCATCAAGTCATATGTTTATTGAGCACCTACTGTACAGCAGTATTTTGAATGTTAGGGTTAAAGAAATGAGCTGGAGAGATAAAGTCCATTAAAAGTTTTTGAAGTTCTTATTTTAACAAAATAAAAAAATTTTCCTCATATCTTGGCCATGTGGCAGTCCTTTTCATATCTTGTCCTAAGAAGAAGAGAAAGATTGATATTATTATCTACATTTTGCAACTGGGATTCCTCAAGCGCATCTTCAAATTTACTTAATAGTACAGTTGTTTACTTGCATAAGAATGTAGGTTCTTGAATACTAATCCAGCATGCCATCCACTGGGATGCCTTGGTCATTTTGATGAAAATACATTTTACATTTATGGATTATTTTGATTTATGTTATTCCTTATATTTATATCATTAAACTGATAAGTCCCTTCTTTGGAACATACTGTATCTGTATCTGATTTGCATCAGGTAGTCATACCTGATTTGTGTGCATCTCATAGCATAATCTCAAAGTACGTAAAGCAAATACTGACACGATGGCAAGGATACACTTTGAATCCTATTACTATAATGGGAGATGTATGAAAGCCAAAACAGAGTTGGTCTGGTGAACACATATAAGACCCTCAACTCAAGATGCAGGGAATATATATTCTTTTCAAGAATTGATTAAACATTTACAAAATTGACCATGTACTAGTTAATAAAGCAAATTGAAACATATCAAAAATTGTCATTTATATTACATTCCTTAATCAGAATGAAATTAAGTTAGACCTCAGTATAAAGAATACCAAATAGTTTACAAATTTGTTGGATCCAACAAAAAGAATCATATTAGTATAAAATCTATTTAAATTCTGTATTTCTAAATAAAAGTTATGTTGAGGTTTTAAAAACGCACAGTCTCAACCCACCGTTAGCCAGGAATCTGTGTCTCAACAAGCTTTCCATGTGATGCTGACACATGCCAAAGTTGCAGGACCACTGCCTTAAATAAAAATACAATTAATGCCTACTTGAAAATATGTAGCAACAAAAGAGAGATGGTAAAATATTGATAATGATTAATAGTGGCACTAGAAAATCACTAGTAGTATCTTTTTAAAAACAGAATTCCAAGTTTAGAGGACAAATTCTCACCATCATAGCCTGCTAAATGGCTATAATTAAGATCTTCACTATATGATTTTCTTTGATTCTCCTTTTATATTGTGATGTTGGAAGTATTTGTCTTGTTTCAAAAGTGCCATATAAAATTGAAAGAAAAGAAAATTTTCAGAAAAGTACTGTATTTCTCTTTTTCTAAACATACGAATTTCTTCTGTTATTTTTATTGCCTATAAAAATATGTAAATATAAATGTCTTTTTCATCTGTAAAACCTGTTTTTACATATATAGTATGCCTTATTAATGAAGGATATAGACTTACTGGTAAAAAAAAATGAGCTTATTATACAAATTGCTTTTGAAATTTCTTACATAGGTCTTAAATTTCTTGTTTATTTCATACATTTCATATTCATTTATAATCCAGGAACATTCTGACTTATTATTTCTGTGATTCTCAACTTGTTTATATTGAGTTGCTCTGTTTGGGACTGAATTCAGTTGCCTCAGAATTGGTAGAGAACATGACTATGATTTTGTAGGGATACAGTGTTCTTCCCTTATGTCTTCTACCTTAACAGGTCACCTATAATATGAGAGAAAATGCCTCTTCATTAGTAGGCTGGTAAGAGGTCACACATTGGCCCAGTTTACAGTTCACTCTGGAAAGTAAATGCAACCGTTTCATTATGTGCCTAATTTTCACAGATCTGGGGGAATAGAAATCTCAAAGATCGTTCCAAAACCAGGTCACACCTCCAGGGTGCTTCAGTTTGTCATCCAACAAAGCCTGCATTATTAATTTTGAATTGTATTTGCAGTATTTTTTAGCATAGAAGGGGCATCCCAATTAGTAGGGCAATGGTACCACTCCCTCGATTAGAATGTGGTATATAGAAAGTACATTGAAAACATACTTTTAACAGGATTAAATCAGGACATGGCCTAAAGCTCCTTTGGGAAAAATTTGTGGGCTCAACAGTGGAAGTCTGCATTTTATCAGAGGTGTTAGCATTTTTAGTGTAGAGGTGTATGTATTAAAGCACTGAAATCCAGCTCTTGGCCTCAGACTTAAATGATGAGTCTCTCAAGTCGAGGCAACTAAAATCATGGCATGTACTTAAATATTGAGCATTTCATATTCCTGAAAGAAAATAATCAACTTCACAATATTTATCAATAACATGGCAATTTCACACCAAATTATTTACTCTCATACTTATTTTACAATAGCCCTTTATTTATGACCTTCTGACTTAATAATTAAATCTTAACTTTAAAAAATGCCCTTTATTTAGAAGCACTAGTAGAATTAACTTTATGTTATAAAAGTTATTTCCACTCAGTTTTTTAAAGTCATTATAGCATAATGAAAAGAAGAACAGACAGACCTGTTATAATTCTTGACTCATTTATTAGGTATATAATCTTGAGCAAATTATTAAGCGTCTTTGAAACTTACTTTTTTTTATAAATTTGACATTACATTTTGTAAATTTAAGGTGTATAGCTTATTAATATGACATGTATATATGTTGTAATATAATTGCCACTGAAGAAATATTTATCATATTATATCATTATAGTACAATATCATTGTCTGTATTCATTGTACTATACATTAGATTTCTGTGGCTTATTTACTGGTTTAAAGTTTGTGCACTTAAACACCATCAGTCTTATCCTTCAATCCCCTCATCCCCTGGTAACCACTAGTAACCACTATTTTATTCTGTTGTTTTTACAGGTTTGACTTTTTTAGATTTAACATATAAGTGATATCATACATTTCTTGTCTTTTGCTGTCTGACTTAACTCACTTAGCATAATATGTTCATACATGTTGTCACAAATGGCAGGATAGCCTCCTTTCTCATGGCCGAATAATATTCCATTCTGTATGTGTGTGTGTGTGTGTGTGTGTGTGTGTGTGTGTGTGTGTACACCACATCTTTTCCCATTTCCCATTTATCTCCTGATAGGCATCTGGGTTATTTCCATATCTTGGCTGTTGTGAATAATTCTGTAATAAACATAGGTGTACATATACTTTTTCAAAATCTTGTTTTCATTTTTTTGGCGATATAGCCAGAAGTGGAATTGCTGGGTCATATGGTAGATCTATTTTTAATTTTTTGAGAAATGTCCATATCATTTTCTGTAGTGGTTTTCCTAATCTACGTTCCCACCAACAGGGTATAAAGGTTCCCTTTTCACCTCATTCTTGCCAGAGCTTGTTTTCTCTTGTCTTCTTGATGATAGCCATTCTAACAGATATGAGATGAATATTTCCTTGTGGTTTGATGTGCATCTCCTTGATAATTAGTGATGTTGAACATCTTTTTGTTTGCTGCTGGCCATTTGATGTACTCTTTGGAAAAATGTGTATTTAGTTCTTCTGCCCATTTTTAAATCATGTTGTTTTTATTATTTTTTAAAATATTTTTAAATATTTTATTTATTTTTGAGAGAGAGAAAGAGAGACAGTGTGAGCAGAGGAGGGTCAGAGAGAGGGAGACACAGAATCTGAAGACAGACACCAGGCTCTGAGCTAGCTCTCAGCACAGAGCCTGACGCAGGGCTTGAGTCCACTAACCGGGAGATCATGACCTGAACCAAAGCCAGACGCTCAACCAGCTGAGCCACTCAGGCGCCCCTGTTTTTGTTATTAGGTTGTGTAGTTCTTTATATATTTGGGATATTAACCCCTTATCTGGTATATGGTTTACAAAACTGTTCTTCCATTCTATAGGTTATTTCATTTTGTTATTTCTTTTTTTTAGTCTTGTTAATTATTTCTTCTGTGTTGAAGTTTTTGAATTTGATATAGTTCCTTATTTTTGAATTTTGCTTTTGTTTGTACTTTTAGCATCATGTCCAAAAAATTGTTGCCAAGACTGATACCAATAAGCTCTGTTTTCTTCTAGGAGCTTTATGGTACCAGGTCTTCTATTTAAGTCTGTGATCCATTTCAAGTTAATTTTTGTGAGTAC
This sequence comes from Suricata suricatta, assembly GCF_006229205.1. Taxonomy (NCBI): domain Eukaryota; kingdom Metazoa; phylum Chordata; class Mammalia; order Carnivora; family Herpestidae; genus Suricata; species Suricata suricatta. The sequence continues at coordinate 104,511,048 of NC_043704.1, read as the reverse complement.
TATAAGAGAGAGGTCCAATATTATTGTTCTGCATGTGTTCTCAAGTTTTCTCAGCACGATTTGTTGAAGAGACTATCCTATCCCTAGATCCCTTGTCAAATATTAGTTAACCACATAAAGTGGGACTTCATTCTGGGTTCTCTGTTTACTGTTCCATTGGTCTATGTTTGGTTTTGTGTCAGTTCCATACTATTTTTGTTAGTATGGCTTTGTAGTATAGTTTGAAATATGAAAATACCTCTGGTTTTGTTCTTTATTCCTCAGGATTAATTTTGTCTATTTGGGGTTTTTTGTGGTTCCCCACAACCCTTCAGATTGTTTCTTCTTACTTCTGTGCAGAATGTCTTTGGTATTTTGATGAGAATTACATTGACTCTATAGATGGCTATTAGCAATATGGCCATTTTAACAATATTTGTTCTTCCATTTCATGAACATTGGATGTCCTTCCATTTATTTGTTTTCTTTGATTCCTTCAGCAAGGTCTTAGAGTTTTGATCGTACAGATCTTTTACTCCTTTGGTTAAATTGATTCCTAAGTATTTTATTGCTTTGATGCCGTTGTGAATGGGATGGTTTTCTTTATTTCCTTTTTTTGATGCTTTGTCCTTAGTATAAAGGATGGCTATTGCTTTCTGTAAGTTGATTTTGTATCCTGCCACTTTACTGAAATCATTGATTATTTCCATCAGTTTTTTCAAATGACTCCGGAATTTTCTATGTGTAAAATCATACTGTCAGCACATAGTGATGGTTTCATTTCATCCTTCCTAATCTGGGTACCTTTTATTTCTTTGTCTTACCTACTTGCTCTAGCTAGGACTTCTGTACTAAATCGAATAGAAGTGGTGAGAGTCTTGTCTTATTCCTGATCTCAGAGGAAACTTTCAATTTTTTTCCACTGAGTATGTTAGCTATGGGTATGTTGTACTTGGACTTTCTTTTCTGAGGTATGTTCCTTCTATACCAGTCTATTAAGGATTTTTTCATAAAAGGATCTTGTATTTTATCAAATGCTTTTTTTCTGCATCTATTGAAATGATCGTGTGATTTTTAACTTTTTATTGATATGATTACATTATTGATTTGCATTGGAACTTTTTGAGGATTATATGAAACAGATATATCTGAAAATACTTAACACAGTTACTGACACATAGTGGACCTGCATAGGTTTTTTCCCCTTTAAAAGCTGAAGTCATGAAAACACATGATATAAATAAAAAATACGTTAATTCTAATTTCTAAAAAAGAAACAACCCTTGTAATGGAAAAATGAAATAAATATTAGGAAAATAAATATATATTTTTTATATATTTTTATATGGTATAATTTTTATATGGAAAACTATTACACCTCATCCTTGATTTCTGGCATCTATAATTAAGCATTGCCAATTCTGAACTTTGGTTCTTATTTTCAAAAGGTTTGCTTACTTTTAGTTACTCTTTAAAAATATGGTATTGTTAGTGTGTTTGAAATTACTGAAAAGAATAATCATTACAAATCACTTAGCAGAGTCTATGATATTCCTTTCAAAGGGAATAATTCTAGAACTCCAACCCCAGAGTTTTCCTAAAATGCTGAAGCATCTTTCTTGGAATGGGAAATTATAATGATGGCCAGCTGACTTCAAACTGACATCTAGTTGATGGATATGCAATAAGTCAAAGGAACACAGAATGATGAAGTTATTTTTATTTTCCATATCAGCATTCTGTAAAAAAAAAAAAAATCTAGTATTGCTTTTTTTTGAGACTAGACATTACAGCAGTTCTGTATCCCCATGTTGTTTTTATTGGATTGTTTTCAATCTTTTTTAACTTTTATTCTTAGATTTTTAGTTAATGACATCCTAATTACTGTGGGTAAGCAGTTTATTCAGGTTACAGAATGAGAAGTTGGGTAAGCATCAGACATCAATAGAACTAGAGAAGAGAAATGGTCAGAAGGTTATAGGACTTTACACATTTTTTAAAAATCTGTTATCCACGTTTTTCTCTTAAATTGTATTTAGATCTGTTTGATTCTTTCTTTGCCATTGGAGTGCCCGTGGATCCCACTGGGAGCATTGGGAAGTCAAATACCTAGTCAAGTGAAGAGCAGTAGGATAGTTTACTTACAGCTGCACATTGTTGGACATACTTAGTGTGTCCTTCACACTGAAACTGATCATCAGGGCTTTTTTAATAAATGACATAGAAAATTCCCCAACAGAAAGAAAGGAAGGGCACATAGAGGCACCTGGGTGGCTCAGGGAGTTAAACATCCGACTCTTGATTTCAGCTCACATCATGATCTCACAGTTGTGAGTTTGAGCCTCAGATTGGACTCCACACTGGGTGTGGAGTCTGAACCTGCTTAAGATTCTCTTTCTCTCCAACTGCCCCTCTTCCCTGCTTACACGTATGCACACCCTCTCTCCCTGTCTCTCACTAAAAAAAGGGGGGGGCACACATAAAGTAATCCATGCAAGTTCAGATAATCTATAAGCCCACTTAAGGGTATAAGATTTAAGAGAAGATCCAGAAGACATGGCATAGAATAAAATAGTGAAAGAAAAAGCTTTTACTTTGGGAACTATATACAAAAGGGAATTTTATATAAAAGCAAACAAACCCAAATCATTCAGTATGTTCCAAACATTTATGTTCCCACTTTGGTGCTTAAAGAAGTAGGAAAATATTAAAAGATATCATATACTTTTGTAGTTTCCCATTTCTCATTCAAAATCAGCATTACCACCATTTATTACTACTGTTGTTTAAACAATTTCTAGAAACAAATGTAAATGATCTGTTGACTTGTATAATAACAAAGTACGAGATGATACAAAATCACTTCTAGACTTCAGAATAATTATTCTGGCAGAATAATTATTGGCAGGATCAACTATAAATACAGAGAACAAACTGATGTTTGGCAGAGGGGACGAGGTTGGACAGCTGGGCACAATGGGTGAAGGGAAGAGGGAGATACAGGCATCTAGTTACAGAGTGAGTAAGTCAGGGGAATGAAAAGTATAGCATAAATAATTCAGTCACTAAGATTGTAATAGCAATGTAATGGGACCGATGGTAGATGTACTTGTGGTGGACATAGCATAATGCATAAATTTGTCAAATCACTAAGTTGTACTCCTGAAACTAATGAAACATTGTGTGTCAACTACACTTAAATTAAGAAAAAGAATAATTATGCTTTAGAAGTAATAGTTCCTGTCTCTGAATATCAAATGGGAGGGTTTGGTAAAAAAATTAAATGATGAAATATGTTTATACTTTTTAGAATTGGAGTTAAAGAAAAAATCATTTATTTTTTTAATGTTTATTCATTTTTGAGAGAGGTGGGGTAGAGAGGCAGAGAGAGAGGGAGACACAGAATCTGAAGCAGGCTCTAAGCTCTGAGTTGTCAGCACAGAGCCCGACATGGGGCTCAGACCCACGGACTGCAAGACCATGACCTGTGACATCAGACACTTACCTGACTGAGCCACCCAAGGGTCCCTAGAGAAAAAAATGAAAATAAGTTGGTGAAAGCAGTAGACTACATTAGAACTTCCCAAAGTATATTTTTTATATATATTATCAGGAAAATGGTTCTTTGGTAATACAAGTTGAGAAACACAAGCTAAACAAAGTTAAACAGGATTTTAACTACAGAATACCGTAGATAATTTTAACTTGTCAATGAGTATTGTGACTTTGCATGAGGGAGGATTCAGTCAGTATTGTGTTGCCCAATCTTATTCCACTGTGGGAACATGTTTAAATGGAGAATTGGTATTCCATGGAACATATTATGTATAATACTGGACCAGAGAATCTCTGACACTTAGGATTTTCTAAGAATTTGATGGCACTCATATGATTTGTAGTGCTGCAGCTTCATTCTTGACTTGCAGTCATTTTGAATCATTAGGGTCTCCCTGGCAGTAGACAGTGCCCTTTGGGGACTTAGCCCTGTCCATTGTCACATATCCCTTGGATTCTATGACAGCGTATCTCCTAGCTTGCTTCCTTCTACCGTTTATTCCAAGGCCCATCTGGACTGGATTGAACCATAAAATAAAATATAAAATATAACTGTGCTGGTTCATGGAGACTTCATGACCCAAATGGTTGGCCTGTCCTGCTGGCTAACAGTTATCCTACAAGAGGCAGTTGAAGTGTCACTTTATAGGCGCTGTCCCTGACCATGTGCTCTCCCTTACTCCCAAAACACCTGTATACAGGCATTTGTTTATTTGTTTTTACGTTTCCCCTTCTAATCTGCATACTTCTTCATCTCTCAATCCTCAGCACTTAGCTCAGTGATTAGGATACAGTATTTTATTTGAGAATTTTCTGTGTCATCTGTTTTATATTTTCTTATATATGTATTTTGAATGTACAGATAAAGGAAATAATGAAAAATAAACATACTTATAAAGTGATGTAGCAAAAGTTAACATTTTTAGAACAGTGGCTTGTTTTTCTTTCTGCAGTGTCTATGCAATAATTACAATAGTTTTTCAGTTACAGTGACTAGCTTATGGTGTTTGAGGTAGATTCAGAAAAATCATTTCGAACATTGGATATGATTAAACATATTTACATGTACATTTGTATTGCTGATATTTACTAATGGCACAAGTTGGTAAGGAATAAGAACTTATAATGAATTGATCTCACATCTTTGCAATGTGTGCAAAGGAGACAGAGGCACCAGGGCGAGGTAATATTATTATCATCCTTAATCTTCCAATATGCAGAAGCAGCAACCACATTCATATATAGATTTATAAATGAATTTGTTAGATCAACTCGTGAGTTTTTAGGTTTTCTGCTGTGGTGAGGTCTAGATAAGTACAAAAACCCAGCAAAAATACCTGAGATCATAGCCAATTAGAATTTTTTTAACATTGCATTTTTCATATTATATATTTTTCCCTCTAAAAGTTGTTCTTAGCTGTTTCTTATCTAATACAAGTTCCATATTACCTATTTTTTTTTCTCATTGCTATTTTTAAGATCGTTATCTAGACCTTTAGAAATCTCTGGGGTTTACTGTTTTTAAATATGTAAAGAAAAATCAGGCTTTTGCAGTTCTGATGTTTCTAGTAACTTTACTTCCTTGAATTCTAAGTTTTCATGATTTTATCAACCAACTTGTTAACTCTATAATTGTTTGTCTTGAAGCATGTATACCATCTTTGATCCAAAATTATATCATTTGTCACATACCCTTACAAATCTCTTCCTATATAACACAGACCACTACCTGTTTTTTAGATACTAATAACTAACAGTTGCTTTTTCTAGTAACAGTGACACTTTTTTCTTGCTGAGGCCTTAAAAATATCACAAAGTAGTAATGCTTGCTACCAGATAGGCTGCTAGATTTGGAAAACTTTTTCAGTATTTATACCTTTGTACCTCTTCCAGCAGACACTTATTAAATTCTCAAAAGAAACCCTGGCACAGTTGAGCTAAAACTGCACAATCACTTGGTTTTTCTTCTCTAGGTTAAGATGAAAACTGCTTTAAACCTCAACATGAAAGTTCAAAGGATATTAAATCCTAAATGCAAATATCACTTTTGGTGTTTGCTAATTGTTGCTCTCCCAGACACATAGTAACATTAAAATTAGTAATGCTTTTATTCAGGCATTTTCTTGCATAGATTCATAGTTCACTGCAGTGGTATTTTTCACAGACACAGTTATAATTGAAGAATGATGGTGTGTAATACTTTGGAATCAGAATGACGCTTCAAAGAACCCCTGTTCCTTCACTGTACTACTTTAGGTGAGCTACTGTATTTTGGGACAAGTTGGCAGGAGGAGAATCTCAGAAATTTCCCTCAGATACAAATACTTTTAAAAGAGTTTCAACATAGTGCTGTGACAAGAAGCTCACTAGATACATTTTCTGATGCGACCTTAAATATATAAAACAAGTAAGCACATAATAATAGTTGCTATAAAACAAGAGGCCTCTTCAGATTTTCCATATGATTTTGAATAAAGTATCTTCAGATAAAAGTTTCTCCATAAACTAACTTGTACATGGAAGCAGTTTGCTGTACTCTGATTTTGGTTCCTGTTTGCTTCCAAGTGAATAAAAAGGTAAGAAATAGGCTTAAAAAACAGCATTAAAGTAGAAATCACAGGTTCTGTATCTTCTTTATTCTGACTTCCGCTAATTATTTAACTTTCTTTTTTTTTTTATTTCTTCATCAATAAAATACATTGTAATAACTTATCTAGATAAAATGCTCAGAATTCTTGGGGAAATGATCCTCTATTATTTATTTTCTTTTTTCTTCATGCTTTTTTAAAAAGCATATAACAGCATTTAAAGTGAATAAACATGTGCCATTTATGGTAAATGTAGTAGGAAAGAATATCAGAAAATTTCCTTAAACGTGTTTTGATGACTAATCTAACAAAGCCCACACACGTGAAGAATGGATGGGCAAGGCTGGATACAATACTAGTATCCTGATTATGAATCATCCCATTTCACTGTCGTTGCGAAAATACTTTGACACTGCAGTGCCTGTGAAACATTCTAGTGTCTAAGTCCTTTTCTTAGTGTGAAAAGAATTAAGAATTATAAAAAACTGAAATAAGCAGAAATATATTTTGCTAGATGTCTTAGTTATAGTTCACTAAAACATTTCTCTCTCGGCTCCAGAACTTATAGTAGAACATCACAAAACTTTGCTGTTTTGAGAGACTAATTTTCTTAACTTTGTAGGTGAAATGGAGTAAATATGTATTTTTAAAATAAAGGTAATATAATAATGTAAAGAACACACCTGTTGGATTTGGGTAGAAACCCTGCTCTGCCATAATTGAGCTTAGGCAAATAAATTAGGAGCTTTTCATGCATAGTTCCTGTCTCCTTTTGTGTATTTACATATATTCTCATGTACTTTATTTTGTTTAGTAAATGGAATCATGCTATATATTGTTATTCAGGCTGCTTTAAAAAAATATCTTGAAAATCTTTCCATACGTACAAGTCTATCTCATTTTTTAAATTGCCTTATAGTATTTCACAATATTTTCTTAGATAGATGTTGGGACATATGGTCTTTCTTCTGTGCTTCTACTTCTATGACCTTGACAAAGTTATTTTACTTCTCTGTACTTCAGTTTTTGATTTGTAAAATGAAGATAGAGCCAATTTGAGAATTAAGTGAAATACACACACATATACAAGCACAAAGTCACCTAGTAAGCTTTCAGTAAATGTTAACCTTGATGATGATGATGATGATGATGATGATGATGTAATCTCTTAATTTCTTTTTATCTCTCTTAGTTCCTTTCTACTACATTCAGGGAAAATTCCTTGGTGAGATCACCTAACATACTCATTTAGTCTTCAGCTATATCCATTCTGTGCTTCATTTAATGTATAAAGTTCTGTTTCAATGATCAAAATTGAATTTCCAAGATGCAAGCAAATCTTCTCAGATCACTTGAAGGATATTATTTACACTGATTCCAAAAAGTTTTTGTTGGCTTTATTAACTTTCATTCTTCTGCCTGGTATTTTTAGAGTGTTCTTGTTGGTTATATTGTTTTGCTTGTTTTGTCTTTCAAGGGGATTGGTTTTCCTCAGTTGTCCGGCAATTCCAAGTTGGCCGTTCATCTTTATATTCAACAATACCTGTAATCCTGCCATCTCAGCTCCCCATTGATTGTGTCAGGGGGCAAGATGTGTTGCCAGGAATGATCATAAGTAGCTTGTCATCCCTTTTATAAGGATTAAAAGTTTACCAGCTGTTGCCTCACTGGGCTCGGCGCCTCCTACACTCATTGCTTCAACCTATGGTCAAACACTACATATACCCCTACTTATCACATTGCCGTTGTTCAGCTGCTCTAATCATAATTTCCCATTTGACATTTGCCTCAGTCCTATCACCTATGCTTGGTCTTCATTGACTTTAAAATGAAAGCATCTCTACAACTTCTCCTATGTTTATATAGTCTTCTAAATATGATTGGGCTGTGGTTTCCTCTAACCATTTTTCCATAGATCTGATCCCATCTGCTTTCTGTTTTTCAAGAAATCTTCACCATTTCAGGTATGTTCATGATGGTACAGTGTCAGCGAATGAGCTACATGTAGAGAAGAAATTCCACTTGAAGGCTGTTACACTTTTAAGATTTTCTCTGGGAATCTTAATATAGTCCTTTCTGAAGTAGAGAATGAGTTAGATACCCTGTCAGTCTTTTCCAGTTCTTGAGTCCGTTGATTTCCTCACATAGAACATAAACTACCTTCCCAAATCGTTTAAAATCTAACTTAAGCAAACAGCTGTAATGATCTAAAAAGCTATAACCAGGGCACCTGGATGGCTCAGTTGGTTGAGCATCCAACTTTGGCTTCAGGTCATAATCTCACAGATTAGGGGTTTGAGCTCCACGTCGGGCTCTGTGCTGACAGCTCAGAGCCTGGAATCTGCTTTGGATTCTGTGTCTCCCTCTTTCTCTGTCCCTCATCCACTCATGCTCTGTCTCTGTCTCTCAAAATTAAATAAACATTTAAAAATTTAAAATAAATAAAAATAAAAAGCTATATTCCTGTGGATTTTTGTATAAAACTAGTGAAGATGAGAATAAATTCTAGTAATATGCTGTTAACTACACATACTGAACAATTTCCCCATACCACCTCCCTGGCAGCTCCCCTGATCTTCATCATTCAAATGAACAGCCACAGTGGACCTCTCTTCTGAAAGGAGGCCTTACTATAGAAGAACCAGCATAATATTTGTGTTAATTTTCAAACTCCTGTTAAGTATTTGTTTAGGAAACATGTATCAAACACTTAGTGTATTAGGCAAGATGCACAAACTGCTATAATAAACAACTCCAAAATTTCAGCTCCTTTCAAACAATATAAGCTTGTTTTGTGCTCATATCGCAGTGTAACGTAAGTCAACAGAACAGCACTACTTTCTGCAGAAATCTATACCCAGATTCACTTTATCTTGGGGTTTATGTTCTGTGGGTCCTCTGTTCACCAAAGGGAAAGACAGAGAGGAGGAGGAATGTTTTATAAAGTTTTATAAAGGCTGGGTATGGAAACATGTTACACATCACTTATGCTCACATTCCTTAGTTTGGACTCAGGTACGTGGCCACACTTAACTTCAAAGGAGACTAGAAAATGTAGACTGGTTAAAGACTTAAAGAAAAAGAGGATGCTGACAATTTCTGCCACACATACTATGTGCCCTCCTCTCAAAGAGTTGGATATTTCCTCTAATGAAGGAATAAAGTATTGTACATTCCATAAGGAAGGTATTAAAATGACCAAGAAGAAAGGAAGCAACAGTCAGGTCCACTTGGAAACAAGCGGTATTGATCAGAGAAGGTTTCATAGAAGAGAGTGACATTTGACTAAAACTTTCTGATAAGATTTTTCTCAGCTAGAAGGTGAGGTGGACACACTAGAAAGAACAAAAGCATAGCAACACAACAAAAGACAGGATGGCCCAGCAAGGCCATGCATCCTGAGGAGATGAAGGGGAAGTGGTGAATAACAAGGCTAGAAAATTACATTGAGATCAGACTGTGAATGGCTTTAGATGTCATGATAAAGAAATTGGATTTGTGTATATATACAACAGCGCATCTTTGGAGGTAGTTTTAGCAGGGAGTAGCATTATCATATATGTGTTTTAAAAATAGTACATCCATTCACTTAACAATTACTAAACATATCTATGTTCTAGATGCTGTACTTGTTGCTGCGAATAGAAATGCAAAACAAGGAACATGTCTCCCTCTCTCTCTGCCCCTTTCTCCCTCCTTCCCCCACCTTTCTCTCTCTCTCTCAAAAATAAATAAACATTAGAAAGCAAATCCATTTACTTGTGCTTTAGAACTTAAACCTTTCCTTATCCTTTAGGCTTCTTTCTGTTTCTTAAGGTTCAAACTCACTCGTTCTTTATCCTTAGATTATAAATACATTCAAGTGTCACAAATCCTGTACAATATTTACTCTTCTTTCAACCAGGTTACTGCTTTTTCTGGTTCCTGTTAGATTTTGCCCCATAGCTTTTGTCCCAAAATGGACCCTTAAAATTTCTGTAATAGTCAAATTTAATGGTTATCTCAGTTTTCTCCACTTTTTAAAAAACTGCTAATGAACCACATCTTCATCAAAGTGATCTCCTAACTCTAACAATTCTTTGTCAACCTTTTTTGGCTGCGGTCTCTTCTACCCACTTTTTACTTCTTGGATTTCTGCTCCTAGGCAGTCTATATAGAAGATCTAAAATGTAATCCATATGTCTATCATAGCTCTAGTTCTAGAACCTCTCCTAATCATCAGAACTCTTTTTCTGATCACTTTCACAGAGATACTGCCCCATAGATATTTCGAAATCAGGTCCATGATTGAACTCCTAACCTTTCCCTTGAACCTGATCCTCTTCCCTTGGTATTTTTTCTCTCAAGTTGGACATCTTTGTTGACACTCTCCTCCAAATGTTATCCTTATGCAGTATACCTAATTGGCTAGGAGTTCCATCAGCTCTTACTCCACTATTATCTCTAGAATCCATCTATTCCTTTCCATTTACATTGCCAATATTCACGTTCAGGCCCTTATGTCTTTTCACTTTAAGAAAGGAGTTCCTATTTGATCTCTGTATTTTTAATCCTATC